>NW_025416883.1:1200000-1500000 GCF_016746395.2 Drosophila simulans
GTCCATTTTCGTTCCTCAAGTTTTCGCCTTGCTTCTAACTTCGACTTCCTCTCACCAAACATTGATATAAGCTCAGCCGCTAACTGCTCTGTTGGTAGCAATACACGTTCAGGATCTGCATGCAACCACATGCATGCTTTTCCTTTTATCTTACTGACGATCAACATCTTTATATACGGTTCATATATTCCATAAACGCTGGCTATATTTTTCACCTGTAGGATCCATTTGCGTGCACATGTATCTCCCGAAAATTCATTCACTGCATCGGTTGCCATACGCAATAATAAATCCATATTTTGCACAGCTTGTCCCACTGTACTCCGTTTATTCTCGCCAAATTCTTTGTTGCTTTTCTCACCGCTGCCATCTTCGTCGCCGTCTTCGCTGCCGCCAACTTCGTTTTCGTCGCTATTCCCGTCGCCGCTGTTTTTGTTGCGGGCGCCGTCTGCACTGTTGTGCTTGTAACTGCGTACCGCGCTTCTGTCGTCATGTTCGCCGTTACTTTTGTTGTTGCGCACAGTGCTCTTCTCATCGCCGTCTTCGTTGCTATCTCCAGCTTCGCCGTCATTTTCGTCGTCTTTATGCTCTCCATCTTTTGCGTTATTTCTTTTTCCTTTTTGAACATTATTATTGCTGCTTCCGTAGAAATCTTCTTCCTCGCTTCCTAATAATTTCAATTGATTTCGCTTTTCGTTTGTTAAATTATTCACACGCAAAATCAATTCTCTTTTTGTTCCCGTGGTCGGTTCTTTTAGTTCACTCAACCACCCTTTTAACTGCGCCGTCGATGCATTGCTTATATTCATTTTTTTTTCTTTGGCTCGTGATCGGCCCACTTCTGATATTGTAGGGGTACTATAAGCCCTCTTATGCAATTAAAACATAAACGCAGGATTTAGCCTTTTCAGTTTATTCTGTACTTTACATTTCCAGCTTTAGCATTCGACTGACTCCCTCTCCGTTAGCGATCTGCATCTATGCTTGTTGCTACAGAGCCGATGTTGCGAAACAGAGAGAATGCCACCCGAAAGCGAACCATGACTTAATGTTTATACACTTAATGTTTATATACTATGTTGCTATACTAATCTTATGTATGAGTACCTCTAGCCTACTAGATCAAGTAAATCAATGGCTGATTTTAAAAGCTTGGACTTGGGTTTTCATGGAAGTTTTCTTTGACCAGTGATCAAGGGGTCAGAGCTCTCTCTCTCTTTGTAAGCATACATCTAAGTTATTCATTTGCGTTGGAGTTGCTTCGCATATATAACACCTGGACACCTTTCGGCATTAGAATTAAACGTTTTCTTAATTTTAAAATGTTAATAAACAATGCACAAAATTAATTATTAAGTTAAGTGGAAATGGACATAGCGAAAACTCAACCGAAAGATAGAAAGAACATCTGCAACTATATACTAACAGAACGTCGTACATATTTTTGTTTTAAAAATATACTAAATACCATTATTTATTATACGAATTCCTTCCATTGCAGAGTAATGTCGATTTATATTGACTATACGGACAGCTTCACTTGCAAGTTTCTCACGATGCAATATTCAATTGATATCATGTTGTCTCTTTCGATGCTATTCTTTAAGCGGACAGTTAGAGCAAAAAAAAAAAAAACATGAATAAATTTTAATAGCTGGATAATAATGAGAAAGTAATGATACATTGAGAGACACAATTTAGCGGCACCTTAGCTGTGCCATTATCCTTCTAAGCTCCCACTGCCCTCTCCTGCCCTCTTTATCGCATTTACACCATTGGCTATTATGCTGATCGCAATTAAGTCGCTTATTACCAATCGCTTTCGTACATATCGCATCGATTCAAATCTCGTTCGCTAAACTTAATAAGAACATTTCGTTCGAAATCGCATAAACCTCATCATTTATTGCTCAAAAACAGCTAATAGAAAAGCGTATTAGCTTAATAATGGCATTAGAGAAAACATTTGTGTTCTTTTATATGTTGATAATGTGGTTCTAGGTACAGGAAATATTATAACGATGAAATTTTGATGTGGAGATGGCGAATAAATCTAAATATTACGGCAGATCCTTGGATCCTTGGTCCGTTGGTCGTTGTGACGGAGTTGGATGGGGGCTGCTGTTGTTGTTGTCAGAAGTCTCAGGAAGAAGAAGGCGTCGGGGTAGCTTCTCTGCACTTGAACTTTATTGGCGTTCGGGGTGATTAATACTAACTTAAAACCTAACAAAAGATTTCCGCGGGACCGCGGAGTGGTGAACCTGCCAGCTGAAAGGAGGTTGAGCGAGAAGGCGAAGAGAACAGAGCGAAAGCTATAGCATTCTTTCTTGTTTTATTTTAAATAAAATTCCACAAAGATAAATATAAATCCGTCGCAATGACTAAGCTACAAATAGAGTTTTTCGATCAAAACTTTGGAATTTCGCTTCCACATCGGTGCGCCTAATAAAATATAGTTTCGGTTGAATCTTGTTTTTCTTTTTCTGCATGTGGAAATACAGTGAGCTTGCATGTAAGTGCAGATTCAGCGGTCAACCTTTTTATCAAACGTGTCTATAAAAACTTCATTACGCAACTGTGGTGGTACTATCTTGATCATAAAACGTGACATGATGCAAGGGGCGTTAGTTAAGGGCATAACCACAAACTGACTTTAACGTTCATTAACACAACTACGGTTTTGTTAGTTAGGATAACCTGGGCATATGGGCGAACGTGATGATTTAAGCCTATTATGGAGGATAAGAGTAATCTTCTTTCCAATTTGCATTTTTGTTTAAAAGAATTTCCACGAAATTTTATAACGGATTTTGGGTACTTCTGGCTTGACAAAATAACAAATAATGGAATAGTCAGGGAAGGATGTATCGTTTGATTGTTTTATGCCCTCGATTGATTTTGCATGCGGTGTTCGTCGCTTTGCAGACCATTTGTTTGCGTGCACCTTTCTACGGTGCGCGCCCCTGAAGTTTTTTGAAAAACTGGAAGAACACTTTCTACAATTGGGCTTGTAGGTGTCGGCTTATCCGCGACCATAGGAGAATATCCTTCGTTCTGCTAAGCATTCCTGATAATGATACTTCTTTGTCCTCATCAAGCTCGCCTTCCTCGGCTAATGTAACCTCGGAATCGGGCTGTAATATGACATAAACATGTCTTCGAGAATTAGCTCTCGCCAGGACTGGAACAGGTTTTGGACTCCGCAACCGTTTGTAAAACAATTTCTCGCGTTCTGACTAAATGACGTAAAGATTTAACACCAGAAGCTTGCTCATATAATAATTTATGCTGAATATCAGTCAAAAGGTTTGATCGCAGTCTCCAGTAATGCTGAGTCACTCACTTTTTTTTTTTTTTGTAATGCGTTTATTTGTTTATTTAGACAATAGCAATGAGGTTACAAATCTTAAAAAGTACTTAACCAACAGTCACTATTGCAACTGATATTCGTTTGTGTGACCCTAATAATTATCGTTGGGTTGGCATATCATTACGACGAAGTCGGGTTCGGTAGCCGTGTTGAGTCTCTCGCAAGCCTGTTGCGATATTTTTCCATTTGTTTGGCTATTTCATCTCTGACCGGAGGTATGAATAAATCCCTATGTAAGTTATCACTTCGAACGTACCACGGTGCGCCGGTGATGGTTCTTAGGATTTTCGATTGGGCACGTTGGATGATTTCTACGCTGGTGCCAGGTCGGTTTTAGGACGGAGTTGTAGAGTTAGACCTTATATTCTAGTCTTAGGGGAGAGCGTATACTAAGAAGCCAATGTAGACTATTGGCTTTTAGTTTGAGGTGTGTTCTTTTTGCCTCGATGTGTCTACGCAAAGTGAGTCGTCTGTCAAGATGAATACCTAGGATACGTAACTTGATTTGATTTTGGAATAACAATGCGAATGGTAATATTGTCTGTTGAGGGTAAAAGTTACGTGTTTACATTTCTGTTTATTGACTTTTATTCGCCAGTCAGAAAGCCATTTCTATATATGTGTATGTAGATATAGTGTTGGGCCAAGTACGCTGCCTTGAGGAACCCCAGCTTCAATGATGTGGTCCTCCGACGTAACAGTGCCGCATCTAACTGAAAACACTCTATTGTGCAGGTATCACTTTAAAAGCTTATGGGTGCATTCAGGGAGTGTTGACATAATTTTATGCATTAGGCCATCTAACCAGACTCTGTCAAAAGCTTGGGCCACGTCGAGAAAAATGGTAGTGCAGTACTCTCTCTTTTCGAATGCAGTTCGAATTTCAGTTGTGATTCGATTGACTTGTTCGATTGTTCCATGTTTCTCCTGAAAACCGAATTTATGCTCCGGTATTTTTTTTAAAAGTTCGCAGGTAGGGTTTAATAAAGGTCAGCAGACCTTTTCACTTACAGGTCTGTATGATGATGGAACTGTATGATCCTTTCCCGGTTTCGGTATCATAATGATGATCGACTTTTTCCATAACGATGGGAAGTGACCAATTCTATTTATTGCATTGAAGAGCTGGCAAATAGTTTGGACGGCACAAAATGGAAGTTCGATGATCATCTTAGGGTTTATTAGATCGCTGCTGAGGCTCTTATTAGGTTTAATTCCTTAATGATTTTAGCAATTTCAGTTGGTCGAAATTCTATTGGATTCTATTGGATTACAACTGTTTGCTCTTGTAATACGAAATTATTCGTTGCTGGGTTTGGTTGAAACACATTTTGAAGGTGCTCCGCGAAAGTAGAAGCTCTATGTTTATCGCTGCGGACCCATTCACCTGCAGAATTTCTTATTGGCACAACAGATTGTACCGGGGGGCTTAGAGATGGGTGTGCTCTCCATAATGGGTATTTTGTGCTAAAAGGTGATAATTGCTCTATGTAGCGGCGTTGTGCGCATTCCTTCTCGTTGATTAGCCTTTCTTAATCTGCGAGTTGCGTTTTTGAGCCTTTGTTTTGCAAATGGCGATCTATAAGATTGCCATCCTCGTCGTAGGCGGCGCTTTTCCAAGACAATCTGCTCAATTTAAACGTTGTCATACGTTGCATATACTGGACAGTTTGTATTTTTGGGGTTGAGGCATGGGCTGCTGCAACAAGGACAGACTCCAAAAGTTTAGTGGTGCTTTCTGTGACAGCCTTATTGATGATTCTTGGTTCTACTTTACTTGGTTTCTACTTTAGCCAGTAAGTTCTATTGGATGTCAATCGACAGGGTGAATTTTTCAGATCCGGACATTGAAGATAATTAAGGAGCACCGGCGAGTGATCAGAAGATAGGTGTGGGAGGGCGTTTATATGATAATGTGAGATGTTTCTTGTAACAACAAAGTCAATCAAGTCTGGTATCTTTCTGGGGTCCGTTGGCCCATATGCGGGTGTGCCCGGAGAGGCGCAACTAAGCTTGTTGCTTACTTTAATAATTGTATTGTACAATTGTTTTCCCTTAGGGGTTACAAGGCGAGATCCCCAGTGCGTATGCTTAGTATTGTAGTCACCAGCAGTTATTAAGCGATCACCTACGGTGTTGAAAAAATCCAAAAATTGGTTTTCGGATATCGTAAAGCGAGGTGGGCAGTTTACAGCAGCAAGTGTTATTTGGCCGTTACCCAGATGTATATGTAAAGATGTTGCCTGGAAGTAAAGTCGTTGCGGAAAGTATGTTTTATGCAGTTTCTAATCAGGACTCCAGTGCCTCCATGTGCACCGGGTGGTTGGTGTCGTAGAATATATAACCATTTATTTGAAACTTGTACTTGTTTGTAAGATATGTTTCAGAAAGGAGCATTACATCGATTTGTTTGTCTTGGAGAAATTGAGCCATTACAAGCTTGTGTCGCGAAACGCCATTGGCATTCCATAGAGTTATACGTAAGGGAGCCATTGATTATTTCGACTGCTGCGATACCAGCATCTGTATCAATAGATCCTGATTACGCATAACATTTTCCATGGTTGTTCTCATAAATGTCATGAATTCGGTAATGCTTTGTTGCAAGTTAAAAATCATTGATTCAATATTGCCTTGTGGCTGTCCTGTTGGCTGACCAGCATTTACGTTGTTTTGTTCAGCGAGTGGGAATGGAGTTGTAGGATTTGTAGATTCAAGACCGGATTTAAGCGCAAATGTTTCGTTCCTGAGGGTATAATTGTGCTCGGCGTGCTTTGCCCACGCATCATAGTCACTTTTTGGTGTAGCCGATTTTTTAGATCCTTATATACAGGGCAACCTCTGTAGTTTGCTGTGTGGTTACCTCCGCAGTTACTACACTTTTTCATACCGGGGTCAGCTTTGTTTGATGGGCAGTCAAGAGAGCTGTGAAGCTCACCACAAGCTACAGAAACAGTGGGATTGGTACAATAAGTTTTTGTATGACCATATTATTGGCAATTTGTACACTGTACGGGCCCTTTGCGCTTTTGCGGCTCTTCAACAGAGACTCTACGGTGTAAGAGATATGGCAGCTTAGAAATGAGATGACTCTCGTTTTTCTTCAATGCCCAAAAGTCTGGTTCAAGTTCGACCTTGACAAGAGGTCGTGGCTTTTTATCTTTGTTAAATATGTTGATTTCGACTTAAAACCTTGTTCTATTAGGGCTCCTGATATTTCCTCAGAATGTATTTCAGTCTCAAGGCCTTTAATAACTATTTGTAGTCCCTTGCTGCTTTTTAGCTGGTACGTATAACAGTTTTTCTTGGCATCGTTGACGTATTTGGTAAGCGCTCTGAAGTTTACTTTCGGTTTGACTTTTACTTTTGTTTCATGAATGTTGCCGTTGGTCAGGGGAATTATGTCTTTCCCAATAAGGTTCATTGTTTTGTTTACGAGGGCGCTGCAACTTTATTCTCTAATGTAGGGGGCGGCTTGGGGGTCTTCTTAATGTCTTGGTCAGAATTTGGCAGATCGTCTAAATCATCGGCCAAAAGGGCAAATCGCTTATGATTGTTGGGCATGTTAGTTTTCTGTCTTGTTATGTAACAATTTATTTTTGATTTATTACCCATTGAAGAATTCTGCGGTCTTAGTTTTCGCTTTATTTGTATGTATCGATCTATACCAGTCTGTAGGTCGATGAACTTTTTTTGCAGAGGGTGTCAGTCAGAAATAACGCGCGGAGAAAGTGACGGTCAGTGACGTGAGCGTTTACGCAAGATAGAATCAGCCAGTGAGTGTCGAGAAGGACACACAAGAACGATCACTGCAAGTGAAGAACGGAGCATCGCATCGATCCACGGAGCAGAAGAACACAAGGACCTGGCGTGGTTAGAAGGGTCATTGTAGTCAGTGGGCGGCAAAACTGGACCTAGGAATAGCGTTTAACCTAACTTAACGGACGATACACCGTGCCCCATAACTCATTCTAGCCGGCAGGTGGTCCGTTGGCAGAGACTTTAAGGGCCTGACGTGGCTTGAAGGGACAGGAAAGAGCGTTGCCTTAACCTAGTGGACGATAAGCCCCATAAGACAATAAAGACATGCCATTCGACATGCCTAATTTGATCACCCTCCTTATCAAGCTCCTTGTAAGCTGCAACGAGTCCGACGAGTGACGCCATAGTGTGCATGAACTGAAGTAGTGGATTGTTAAAGCATTTGACTACGAGATCCCAGGCAACATTGTACCCAATTTCCCAGATCCTAATTGCGCCCTTCAGGCAATCCTTGTTCGGAAAGTGATAGAGACTTGTTTTCGTGGGTAAGCTGCAATAAGCTATCGTAGAAAGATGCCCAGACATTAAAACTGCCCGATATTCGAGGGATTGGAGGCTTTGGTAACGAAATGTTCGAAATAGACGCTGAGGCATAAATGGTACTTGTATTGTGGCTCGCATCGAGGCTTGCATAGGGTTTTTCTCGTCTTGTGTTTCAAAAATGCTGCAGTAAATTCTTATATTTTCTTTAGCAAATTGACTGTGTAGGCTTGTTGTAAAATATGCATGTTGCTGTGGACAAAGCAGACCGACTAATTTTTGGTGATTGATATTAAATTTATCTTTTGGATTCTAAAGACTCAAGTTTTCTTCTTTACTCATACTTTATGGTTAAGTCTTACTACGCACGTGAAATAATACATCCACAGAAACACTTACCTTTTCCAGTCCGTTGCTTAGCAACTCCTTGTGTCCGTTATTTGTCGCTCCGCTATGTGTGGTTCCGCTATGTGCGGAAATATGTAGCATGAATGTTCAAAATGCAGCTTTGAGTTTAAATGTTTAAATAATGTGACTGCCGAGAATCTGTAGTGAAGTGCCGAAGTGCTGCTGCGTTATCAAGATAAAACACTTCGAGAGGTTGACTTCTATAATATTCAGGAACTAATTTATTAATTGAACTTAACACGAAAAACAATTGTATTCAATTTATGTAAAGAAAGAAGAAACGACCAGCTTTTTTGGAGTGTTCTGCTTCTGCCACTCGATGAGGTAGGCGATCGATAGATTATCAATAAGACAATCGAAGTTGTAAACTATCGACCTACATGGTATTTTGCACATCTTTCCTCGAGAAAGGGTAAACGATTCTTCTTTCTTTCATACACCCTTGTTGCTGGATATCCGTATAACCCTTCTATGTATTCCTGATATTCCTTAATCCAGCCTTAAGTCTGTATGAGGATCGAGGTTTCCGGTAATATTAGAGGTAAAGATTATTGTTGAGCTGTTTTAAAGCAATGAAAGACGAGGCGATTTCGGACGATATGGTTTTATTGGTGTTTTTTTATTCTTAGATAACAATTACTGACAATTACTGTAACGCCTACGCGGTAAAAGTTTGTCTTAATCCTTTTTCATGCCCATTCGAACTCTAACCAATCAAAATTAGTAACTATACTATAGTTACTATATAATATAGATAGAATGAGAATAATCTCTCTTTATAAAACAAAAGAGAATGCATATATGTGTTTTATAATTAATTAGTTAATTAACTTTTTATTTAACAGTTTGAATACAATATTATGCTAGATGTAATAAAATTCGAAGGATTGGCACGTGTTACTGGAACATTGGATAATACGATTGTGTACGCTGAGCTAGCTATAAATGTGGCAAACTTCAAGCTTCATCTTAACGATTTCCGAATTATTCAGTTCAGGTAAGACAAGAATGTTTTTAGTAGTTATATATAGACATGTAGCCTTTTTCAATCAAAACTATACGCTAATATCAACAGTTTCAGTGAAAAAAATATAAATAACTTTAAAATGCAAGCTCCCGCAAACTAGATATATCTGTACACAACTTACCTTTTTATACTCGTTACTTGAATAAAAGTATGTAACTGGTAGAAGGTAGTGTTTCCGACCATAACTTCTGCCCTTCTGACCTAGTACTTCTGCAGCCAAAAGCCAATACGATTTATATTTAAGTTAATTTACTGGTCAATCTCATATATTGTTTTGATCTGAACTATGTAAATGTTAATTTTCCCATAAACAAAAAAGGCACATATAATTTTAAAAGATGACAAAGAAGGTGGTCTTAAAGTCACACCTCTATTCTGAAACATTAAAAAATGTTCTCAGTATCAGAAGTTGGGGAGTTAACGCTTACAATGTTTAGGAATATAATAAAAGAATTATTAAGCAAGCGCGCACTGATGCTATTTAAGACCAATGTTCTCGAAAGATTGGTTTTGCACTACGTAGCTATTTCGGTTAAGAGTGTAAAAAAAAAATACCCAGTCGGAAGTTCGGAACCTGTCGAGGAAAATAAGTATTACAGAGTGCTTACAATCGTGCACATTCGGGTACAAGCTGAACCATAATCAACCATAACCATAATGTTGAACACCCGAGGCCCAAAAGACGGCTGCTGACGAGCGTCTCTCTAGTTTGCCAATCTTTAGAAAATTTTCTGAAATTTTGTTGTTGTTTTTTTACTTTCTGAGCTAAGATTGGAAAATATATACATACCTAGTCTCAGGAAAGTTGATGATGTAATAGTACCCAAATCGGGAAAACTACCGACACATATAGACCTTCCTTTGAAACAATATTTCTTAATCGACTATTTTTGGCCTCATAAGTGACCATGGACAAAGTTCATCGAATAAACAACGTACTTGTATAATCTTTTAAACATAAACTGATTTGCTCAAGTGTATTCTTTGACGTCTTTCAAGCCTTTGATTAACCTAGGGATGCGGAGCCTTGATGAATAAGCTGTCGATTGGCCCTGGTGGATATTGTCGATAGTGGAACTAGCGGCTTGATATACGAAAATGAAGAGGATGAAAGAACACCGATCGTAAACTTAAAACAGAGATGTGTTAAAAATAACGAGGTTTGAAAGGCTCCAATAACTATCAAAGATCCGCGAAATTTATAAGCTCCGATGGGAACTCACGAAGGAGCTGTGAGAGGAATATTGCGTTGTGTTGCGTTATTCCAGAAAAATTATGAAATTTCGCGTTCGCATTTCCACCAACTGGGTATCTGTTTAGAGGATATGAAAAAATATGGCTGTTCCGAATAAGGAAACGTGTAATACGTTGTTTAAAAAAACCTGGCAAATAGATCGGCTATTGTCGGATCCCATCTTACCGTAGCATTTTCAAAAAATTGCGAGGAAGGGTAAGATATTGGTTTGCGCTGACTGTTTCGGATCTTGTGCGAACTGGAACTTACAATGAACTTACAATGAATGCGTTTGGTTGACTAGGGAGAGAATGAATCGATCAAAACCTTAGGACTTCAATGGGATCCGAAGAAGGATACGTTTACGTTTTCGGCAGAAAACCCAATGCTAACACGCATAACAAAGCGGTTAGTGTTATCACAGTTGTCCAGAATTTTCGACCCCCTAGGATGGTTGGCACCTGTAACGATTCAAGGCAAATGTTTTATTCAGGAACTGTGGAAGTTACCGATGACTTGGGACGTTGAATTGGAATCCAACTTAGCTAACTGGTGGATGGAATATGCTAAAGGTCTATCATGTTTAGAAGAAATTAGCATTTCACGCTGGATTGGCTGCTCCAAAGGTATTATGGAGCTACATGGATTCTGCGATGCATCAGAGAAAGCATATGCAGCGGCTGTGTATACAAAAGTAGGCGACAGAGTTACTTTGCTAGCAGCAAAAAGCAAAGTAAATCCTATAAAAAACAGGAAAACAATTCCAAAGTTGGAATTATGTGCTGCGCATTTATTAGCAAAGTTATTAGGGAAGGTGCAGGCTATATGGAGCAACAAGATCACAACGCATGCATGGAGTGATTCGCAAACTACTATTGCTTAGATACAGAACAAGCGCAGCAAAGATAAGTTCGTCAGAACTAGAGTGGAAGAAATAAATAAACTAATTCCCAATGTCAAATGGAATTACGTTAAATCGGAAGACAATCCAGCAGACGTGGCTTTAAGAGGGATATCACCGCAAGCTCTTAAAATCTGTGAAATTTGGTGGAGAGGGCCTAATTGGCTAGCTATAGATGCACAACACTGACCAACTCAAAAGGAATCGGAAACTGTTGTGGTATCTACATTGATAGAATCCGAATATCTTCAAAATCATCTTTTATCGAAGTATTCATCGATCGACAAACTTCTTAGAGTAATGGCATATGTATTACGCTTCATAACAAAGCTGAGAGGAAAATCGCAGCAGCCGTCACATCTTACGGTGGAGGAATTAAAGCTAGCAAAGATTGCCGTTGTAAAGATACAACAACAGCTGGATTTTGGACACGAAGTCAGACGACTCAAAAACAAAAGACCATTAGACCCAAAGAGTAAGTTACAGGCATTAAATCCGTTTTTGGATAGTGATGGCGTACTTCGAGTTGGTGGACGATTGCAAAACGCAATGATATCCTATAATGTAAAGCATCCAATTATACTGGATAAGTCACATTTGACTTGGTTAATTGCAAAGGCTGTTCATAAAGAAACTCTGCATGGCGGAATTAACATTATGAGAACTTATATTCAGAGGGAGTTCTGGATATTTGGCATACAAAATTCCTTAAAGAAATATTTAAGGGAATGTATTGTATGCATACGATACAAGCAAGAGATGTCCAGTCAACTGATGAGAAATTTACCAGTTTATCGAGTAACGGCTGATTACTCGTTTCAAAATACTGGAATCGACTACGCCGGACCGTTCCAGATTCGCTGCTCAAAGGGAAGAGGTCAAAAAACGTATAAAGGATGCATTTGTGTATTTGTTTGTATGGCAACAAAAGCGATACATCTGGAAGCTGTTAGCGACCTTTCGTCAGACAAATTCCTGGAGGCTCTTCGACGGTTCTTTACAAGACGAGGCAAGAGTGAGAACCTATACTCAGATAATGGAACAAACTTCGTGGGAGCTTCAAGAGTATTGGACAAAGAATTTGTAGCTGCCATTAAAAACAATAATGAGTTAGCACCTACACTAGAAAAAGAAGGCATCAAGTGGCACTTTATTCCCCCGGGAAGGCCCCACATGGGTTAAGCATCACCTTAAACGAGTTATTGGTGAAAACAGCTTTACATATGAAGAATTTGCTTTGCTGCTGTGTCAAATCGAAGCAGTGCTAAGCTCGCGTCCATTAGTCACTGTAAGGAGCGAAAACGAAGGTGAGGACATATTAACGCCGGGTCATTTTCTGGTGGGAAGACCTCTAATTAGAGCTCCTGAACATTTTGACGAAAGTAAGACAATCAGCTCATTGGATAGATGGAAGCTTATTCAACGCATCAGAGGTGATTTTTGGAAGAAATGGAAAGAGGAGTATCTGGTGTCATTGCAACAGCGAACCAAATGGCGCCAAGAAAAGCCGAATCTGAAGGAGGGACAGCTGGTTCTTATAAAACATGAGAACACTCGCCGTGCAAAATGGCCAATGGGAAGAATCATTAGTACGACTATAGGACAAGACGATAAAGTCCGGGTAGTCACGGTTAAAACAAATGATGGGGAAGTAAAAAGATCGCTAAACAAGATCTGTCAACTTCCTGTTAACGAAGCAAAACCAGCTGGAGCTGCAACGCCATCTAAAACGAAGCGCGTTCCAGAGAAAACAAAGGAATCGCACTGGAAGCATAGCTACTGTGCTATGCTGTTTATTGATATTGCAAGCTACAACTGCGACAGAAAATTCGGAACCTCGAAAACAGGCCGAAGAACTTGGGAAAATTTACGACATCGACGTAAAAGCTGCAGTTATGGTGAACAAAATTGGTAAAATTGAAGTCGCCACATCCAGTTGGCAATTATTGTTTTATTATGACATGCAAGCCTATGTTGATGTCATAAAACAATCAATGAACTTCCTGGAAAAATCCCGCTTGGTTTGCGAAAAAATGGGAGACTTCAAGGACTACTGCGATTTCTTCGGCACGACAATACGGACAAAAATTGACAACATCAAAGAAAAAGACAAAATACTACGGCACCGTACCAACCGAAAGAAAAGGTTTATACTGTTCTTTGATATCGGAAATGCAAATAGAATACAGGAAAATATGCAAACGATCATAAAAACGAAAAACATCTAATGGAATATGTTGACAATCAGACCTCGGTCATCAATGCCACGGAAGAATTAGTAAGAGCAACTACGATAGAAGCAAACCGGAATTTGGGAAAACTGACCCAACAAGTCAATATTATTGCAGAAACCATGAAGGAGCACTTTATGGTATATGGGTAGTCAATTAAATTCCTTATGTTATCAAATCAAGTGCGAAACTGGATTGAAGAGGCAGACAGCCTACAAGCAACAGCGATCTCAATGATAACGAACATTAGTGAAGAAAGAATCCATCCTACACTAATTTCGCCTAACAAAATGCTGGAGGAGCTCGAAAAAGTTAAGCAAAGATTGGGACGAAAACAAATGCTACCGGGTGGAAATTCAGTTATACAATCACCACTGATCTATAAACTGATGAAGGCACAAGCTATGTTGAAGGACAATAGACATTACCTATTCACTGAAGCAAAATTGCCAATATACAACAATCAGGAAACGGATCTCCTTGAAGTAATCCCAATACCACTGTGGACAAACGGAACACAGCTTATTCCGAAATTGAATTCAAAATTTTTTGCGTTCAATACAGACATAAACGCATATCACCTAATGTCTGAAATGGAAATTAACTAATGCAGACAAGAGGATTCGACAACATGGCTTTTCGAAAATAATTGGGCATGGAAAAACGCGGGTGATCACTCTTGCGAAATATCACCATTGAAACGAAGCAAGGCAAACTCATGCGAAATGATGGAATTCCAAGGCAATTCGTTCATCAAAGAGATAAGTGGATCTTTTAGACTGTTTCGGAATACAACAGCTAATATAAGATGCAACGAATAGCATCAAGTTATAAGACTGCCCAATCAAGGCATTATACAACTACTTGCAGGATGCACAGCAATATTAGGGGATACAACAATAATTACTCCTCAAAAGTTCGTCTCGACAGCGTCTGAAATGTCAATCTTTCCCAGTTTACGAATTATAGACGACAAGGAGACGTGGAACGTGGTCCCGCTGAAGCACTTGATTGCCAACAACACTAATGAACTGCAAAATCTTCAAATGCGCATAAAGACTCTGAAAAAAAGCAAGGTACACATTGATGACTTGATTTTCCACACGGCAAGCGGACACACGGCTCTAGGGTTGACCACGATTATCATAATTATATTGGTCATTTATATCCGGAGGCAACGCATAAATGAGAGACGACTACTGGCCGTACACGTTTTTGAGATACGATGTCGTGGTGAAATGTGTCTCCGAAACCAGTATTATGTCCACCTGGCGCTTGAGTGTTTACGGATATTGGGTGCTTCTCTGGCAGGAGAACATTGCCATCATCATCTCCTTGAGCTGGCCGAACAAGGTGCTCATCATCTGTTCTATGCACTTTATCAGCCTTTTCTCCATCTCTGCCTCCAAAACACTAGGGTCATGTAGATTGAACTTGTGGCGGTAGTTGTGCTGGGCACACACACCGCTGGCCACGTCACGGCATGTTAGATGCATTTTGTGGCTGGAATACTTTCCGAGCTGGAATCATTGGCTTCACTTTTGGCTTTGGGCAAGCCCTCTTTATGGCTTCAATGTAAACTCTACAGCCTTGACCGCACTTGACACAAGGGTGCTGCAGTAGCTCTTAGTATGCACTGAACTAGGGCATCAGATTTAGTAGCACTGAACTAGGGCATCAAATTTCCTGGGCTTTTCTACAATGACGACAGCGTGTCACATCCTTGTTACTTCAAACACCTTCTTGTTATTGACGGCTGGTTCCAGGTTAACAACAAACATAGCCATTGGACACTTGGTAGTTCTAGATACCGCATTCATAAAGTCTCTGGCAGTGTGTCCTCCGTTATGAACTCAGCTTTCGTTTAGAAGTTAATTAAAACACGGAAGGCCCGATTCTCCTTAAGCTGGAACGTGCGGAAAGCCATTTGGTGCTTGTCCATTCAATCACTCCGTTGCAGTAGGTAGAAATATCTTTGGGCATAATTCGAACACACCATCCTCCAGTTGCCTTATGAGAAGCTTGGGAGCATTCTTTTCTTCTTCAGATTCATCCATTATCTCTGTGCCGCTCTCAACAGACAGTGTGGCAAATCGCTTTGGAGTTCTGACTCCTGGGTCCTTGTACTTGTCCTTAAGCTCATGGACCTTCTTAGCCGTCTTTTGCGGGAAAATGAAACCACCGTCGACCTCACCACTTTCTGGTTCGGAATAGCTGCTCTACAAGAAAAACTCCGAAGATATTTATTGTTTGTCTACAGTATGAACTTTTTTGGTTTCTCGTTTAGGAACTCCTGCCTCAATGCCTGTAAGATGACTTACATCCATAGGCCGCGGTCTTCCGCGAAGAGGTGTGACATGTATTGTGCTTGATTGAACGCTAAACTATACTTGGGTTTTGATAAAGCCTTTTAAGCCGCTCTCCACTGCATTATAAATTTGACATGTTTTTTGGCATAAATTAATATCTAGTAAACTTTTAAGATACGATGATAATTTTTTTATAATCTTATATGATGACCTTTAGAATTATTTTGGAAAAGTGGTTAAACCAGTGGTTGCTCGGCGAGCAGTACTACCAAAATTTGTGCTTCCGAATCCTCCTTGTTTTGGCGATAGCTAGTTATGATAAGTAGGTTTTTGTGGATTGATAGAGGTTGGGGAGTATCGTCGAGTTTGGTATTTAATTTGGATTTTATTTAAAGATATTAAACGTCTGTTCGTTTTGCCTTTGATTTTCAGAATGAATCTTTATTTATACTCTCCAGTTATTCTCAACTCTGTTGTTACATATTTGTTTACTTAAAGTGCTGATCTGGCCGATAAGTGGAATTAGAGCGGATGCAGTTCTGTGGTGTCGAGGGGTATCGGGTGAACCCCGATGTTTGTAGGGACTCAGCATTTCAAGTGCCATTCGATACCAAACACTTGTTGATGTCATCTAGACAAGAGGGGTCTCGGCGGGGACTGCCGAGGGTAATTGCTGAGGCGACACTTAAGTCTCTGGCTGACGAAGGGGTTTCGGTGGGGGCCGCCGAGGGCGTATGCTGAGGCGGTAACTACATTTTTCCAAAATAATTGCTGATTTTTCTTTTTTCTTTCTGAATCTATGCTTTTTTTTTTTATTAACTAATTCTATTTATTAAGGTTTCAAAAGGAATCGTTCAGTAATTCCTCTGAACTTAACCTAATGTGTGATAAAGATAAATGAGACCAAGTGGTATCTTAATTATAAAGTACAAATGAAAGGAAAATCTAGTGTAGTTATCAATTACTTAAAATGTAATATGTTATGTTATCCTCCGGGTAAGGAGATCGCTGGGGTGTACCCTCTTCAGTCTTCGGAGATGGGATCAGCTAGGGTAGTTGCTAGTCGGTTCGGGTGGGCCATAAGCCTGTCGGCATAACGGCTGCTATGGAAATTAATCTGATCCCCAAGAAGGGTAACTTTCATATCTCTTTCGATGACCATGTTCGTCACGTACCAGGGGAGCCCGTGCAGCTCTCGACTGGACCACACGGAGCCTATTAAGCTGGGATTTGGCGGCAGTTCCCCACAACTGGATGGCATAACTCCACGTTGGAGCGAGAATGGCTTTGATTAAAAGAGCCTTAGAGCTCATTTGAAGTTTGCTGGAGTGGAAGAGCCAGTCGAGCTTTTTTAGCTTCGCCAGTGACTTAGATTTGACCGACGTGATGTGGGCCCTCCAGGTCAGTCTCCGATCTAGATGAACTCCTAGGTAGCAGTGCGAACTAGCATTGGTGATAGGGCTTCCATCGAAGGTCAGATCTGTGCAGGTTCCGGGTCGCAGGGAAAAAGTTACACAGGCTGACTTTGAGGAGTTAATGGCCACATTCCATTAGGCAGTCCATTTTTCGATTGCGTGCAGCCATTCCTGGACTGCGTTGGAGGCAGTTTGCAGTGAAGGATGAGACGCCAGCATGGCAGTGTCATCGGCGTAAGTGGCCAGGAGTAGCTGAGCCGGGGGGACTTCGGCGTTGTTTGCGGGAGATGGCATGTCAGCAGTGTACAGGGTGTATAGGAAGGGCCCAAGAACACTTCCCTGTGGAACTCCTGCGTGAATCTCTTCCAGGCTGGATCGAGCATCACGCACTGCAACATCGAACGTCCGGTTAGAGATGAACGATCTCAGGATGGCATAGTAGGGAGCAGGAAAGAGAGCTTTCATCTTGTATAGAAGGCCCTCATGCCACACCTTGTCAAACGCTTGCTTCACGTCCAGAAAGACGCCGACCGTGTAGAGTTTGTGCTCGAAGCCATGCGTCACCTGGTTTACCAGTCCATGTATTTGTTCAGGGCAGCCGTGGGACTTCCTGAAACCAAATTGGTGTGGAGGTATGTGGTTCACTACTTGCGGCAGTTCCATCAGGCGGGCTAAGAGTATTTTCTCAAAAATCTTAGAGAATGTTGATAGCAGGCTGATTGGGCGATATGCATCGATCTGCGTTGGCGGCTTTCCGGCTTTAGGTATCATGATGATACGTGCTCGCTTCCATTGCCTTGGAAAGTGCCCTAGCCTTAGCATGGCATTAAAAATTTTTACTAAGGCTAGAACTCCTTTGCGTGGCAGAGACTTTTTAGAATTATTGATTTCTTCGCGGTTTGAGTCGTCTGTTAGGTTGAAGGGCAAGAAGGTGGAGGTCAGGTGCAAAGCAAATGCCCTAGCTTTTTCATCGTCCGTCATGAGCCAGAGGCCACTTTAACTCAGGACGGGAGATTGAAACATCGGCTGCCTCTTGATATTTCTTGTGAGCCTCCATAACGAGAAGTTGCTGTTGTTATCTGTGCCAATACCCTCAAGCAGGGTATCCAGATTTTCTCGTCGGGTCCTGGCTAGCAAACGATGCAGTCTGTTTGTGGTACTAGAGTATAGCTGCTTGATGCACGGATCTCCTGTGGCGATATACCGTCTCCTGAGGCGCCTTTTGTGGGAGAGCAGCTCCCTAGCCTCCAAGCTCAAGATGGGAGCCCTCCTTGCGGTCGTGTGACGAGCTTGATGTGGGGGAGGTGTGGCCCTCCGTGCTGCTTCCGCGATTGTAGCTACGAGGTAATCTACATATGCTTTCAGACTATTGCAGGTGTCAATGGGGATGTTGAGATCAACTGTGGCCTCGATGTGCTCCTTGAAGGCCACAGTATTTGCAGTAGGCGACAGCATTTTAGTGACACCTGCGAATGCGAACGCGAAATTTCATCATTATACTGGGATATCGATAGACATTGTGGAATAAAATGAGAAAAATTCAAAAAAATTTAAAAAAAAGTGGGTGTGACCGGTTCGTCGGCTTTAGGGCGTTAGAGTAGACGTGGCAAAAATTTTTTTGCAAGTCGATAGAAATTTACAAGACTAATAAAATTATGAAACAATTTCTAAAAATGGTTCACAGGTGTGGACGTGGCAGTTTTGTGCGGTTTAGAGTGGGCGTGGCAATATGGGTCAACATACTTGGTCAACATACTTTCTCTGTATGCTGAATCTCAACTTTCTAGTTCCTGAGATCTCGACGTTCATACGGACAAGCGGACATGTTCAGATCGACTCGGCTTTTATTAATCCTGATCAAAAACATATATACTTTATATGGTCGAAAACGCTTCATTCTGCCTGTTAAATACTTTTCAACGAATATAGTATAAGCTTTTACTATACAAGTAACGGGTATAATAAGAAGTAAAATCGGAAAGACGGAAATTTAATTTAATTTATTATATTTATTGTACGTACACACACTTAGTTTTTTTTTCTTCGTGAGCACGATCTAAATACTAATGTAAGTTGGATGCGTACATTGTGCTTAAAACTAAGTGTGCGTAGGTACAATAAATATGCGATCCTATAAGTTAGTGTGGCTGCTTGCTACGACTAGTAAAATTATTTAAAATGAAACAAAAATAAAATCAATTAAAAACAATATTTAACTTAACTACCTAAGAAACACACTCCCTCACAAATGATCTTTTGGTCGTGGAGAAAATAATGTGAGTGCACATATCACACTTTTTATTATATATCAAATCAATAAATTTTAAGTGAATTTAAATTAAGTGGTAATGTGAATGGAGGTGAAATAAAATAAATTAAGAAAAGAGAAATAGAGAGGAGCCTATGCAGATTGAAATGTTAAAAACAATGTAAAAAGAAACTCAATAGAAATGAAACCTTCCGCACGTGGTTTTTATTTAAGATTAAGAAACCATACAGCTGACACCCCAGAAGCTCGTGTGGCAAGATCTCCAAATTATCATTGCAGGTTGAATGCTACACACAGTCTTTTGAATGCTTGCTGAATGTCCAAGAAAGGGCTAAAGCGGCTACCGCGTACTCTTTCCTATAATGTAAAGTTGACCACTCTATGAAGTTATTCTGGTGTGGCACACTGAATACGAAATTGGAACTTTGTGACCGCTTTGACAGCAGCATCAACTTTTAGCAGTTTCTGAAGGATTAGCCTCTCCATAATTTTTCAAGGTATGGAAGAAGGCTGATGGGGGTATAGGAGTCCAATTCTGGTTGTATTTTTTCCTGGCTTAAGCATCATGAATATTGTTTAAGCAGAGATCTTTTTCAATATCATTTGAAGTAACAAAACTTATTGTTCAAATTTTGTTCTTAGTTTTTGTAGTTTCCTTTGACAGCGAAAGGGTCAAGCCAGCGCGAGAAAAACGTTTGCATGCAGGCGAAGTATGTAAACAACTGACTTCAAAACTGAGCTAGTTCGTATTTCCGAACGCTCCGTATACCGATGACTATAACTAAACGTTTGTTTCGATAAATGACAAAATAAAAGCGCAATAGGAAAACAATGGTTGGATTACGTTAATCTTAACTATAACAATTGGTTTTGATTAATGCTGCCGACTGCGTGGCCCGACTTCCTGACTTTTGGAATGTTACCCTCAAGAAAGATGCTGTTTTAAATTCGTATTAAAAATCGCATGGCCTGTTCTTGTAACATTCGGATGGTTTTGTTATCAACCAGGGGCTTCTTAAAGAGTGACTGGATCAGCAGGAAGTGTCATTCGGAAGGACGTTTCTAACGAAGCTGGTACTACTTGTAAGTTTTGTATATTTCTTGGTGTAGCAGCTGCTTGTTTAAAGTTCGTCAACGGCGTTATCGATACCTTCTGCTCCGTAGCCTCTAGAATTAAACCCCTACCCTGAAAGGCTTCTGGATGTATTCCATGTACATATGTAGATGTAATATTTCTATGAGAGAGGACGAAAAGTTCCCAAAATATATAACAAATTCCCGGCTAAGAAATATTTAATTTTTTTATTTTTTATAACAGAAATATTTCATTTTTTTACTTTTTATTTTTTATACAAGTCTACAAATTTCAGGATCATAAGCCGTATTGATTAATTATGTTAAATAAAACCCTGGCAATCATCTACAAAACAATAATTAATAATTATATTATACAAATATAATAATTGAAATACAAAGGTGCAGAATACAGGTACATACTGTTTATTACTTTAACTGAATGAAACAAAATTTCGAAAAATGGTTCAGAAATGTGGTCGTGTCAGTTTTGGGCATCTCAACTTTCTAGCTTTTATAGTTCCTGAGATCTCGACGTTCATACGGACATGACCAGATTGACTCGGCTATTGATCCTGATTAAAATTTATATACTTTATATAGAGACGCTTCCTTCTGCTTGGTACATACTATTCACCGAATCTATTTTACCCTTTTACTCTACTAGTAACGGGTATAAAAATCTAATCCAGCAATGTAGTGGATCATGATTTAGATTGTCCACAATGTGTACAAGCTTAAGAGCCTCAAAGATTATATTTTATTGCTAGATCCTTTTATGCAATGTCATTCCACTATTCAGAATATTATATTCAATAGTCAATATTTTAATTTATAACGTTACATTTTCATCGGCGAGTATCAGTCTTGTTTTTGTATGTACAAAAAAAAGAGCCGTGAGAGAAATTTTTGTAGTTTTGCTGATGTGTGGATCAGCATCGACACTCTCCGCCACGGAGTGGCTCTCCGCAAGTTTTGTCATTAAATGTAGCTCATACATTTTTGAAATTAATATTTCTATTACTCTTGGAACTCTTGGAACTCTTGGAACTATTTAAAAGATAATAACTAGATAACTAGAACTAGAAGTCCCGCCCCACCGACAAGCTCTGCTCATTCCGAACATATTGACAAATATCTAACAGACTCAACAAAGTCGCATCGAAGCTATGATGCTATCCCTACAGCAAAGCATGTAAGACTTCATGACGTTCATGCAAAATACTTTGCAAGAGCTAATGAAAAACCAAAATATCCTGATACAACTACTTCTATCTTCAAAATCCCTATAATGGGTGCCCAACGTAAATCTCTGTGGAACGAAAATGGCGTTTCACGGCAAACACAAGAACTCACACAGTTTATTAACGAAAAAATCATCGACGTAATGCTACTATCAGAAATGCAACTCACAAATAAACACACTTTTCTTAGACCAGGATACTTGTTGTGTACTTGTAATCCAGATGGTAAAGCTCATGGAGGCACTGGAATACTCATCAGAAATTGCATAAAACACCACTACTTAAACAATTTTTACAAAAACCACTAAGAATCTACGTCCATAGTCTCACAACTCAACAATGGTTCAATTACTCTAGTCTACTGCCCACCACGCTTTCCAATCTCTGAGGATCAATTCATGGAATTCTTTGACACACTAGGTGAAAGATTCATCGCAGCGGGTGACTACACCGCCAAACACACCCATTGGGGATCTCGACTTGGGAAGCCAAAGGGTAAGCAGTTGTACAATGCGCCTACGAAATCGAAAAACAAGCTAGACTATGTATCCCCGGGTAGGCCTACATACTGGCCAGCAGACCCAAGGAAAATCCCAGACCTGATCGATTTTGCAATTACTAAAAAAAGTCCCCCGCAACATGGTCACCGCCGAAGCACTATCAGATTTATCATCAGATCACTCACCTGTTCTTTTAAATATGTTACAAATCACATGCTTAAAATAGCCACACGCCGTCCTACCAACCGTCTTAAACCAGAGGAAGAAAACAGCTAACGTTCATATATAGAGCAACTCTCTCCCATCAGCACTAAGCATCCTTTGTGGAGAGCTTATAGAAACCTAAAGACTCAAATAGCTTCAATTATGCCACTACGAAGTCCCTCAGGCACCTGGTATCGCAGATATGAGGAAGGAGACAGTGCCGTCGTTGACCATTTCCAAAATGTATTTCTACCAAATCCCGCTACCAACACAATAAATTTCCCTCCTTTAATAGAAGAAAATTTGGAATTAGCAAAGGTTATTGAAGAGTAACTGACAAAAAAAAACGCCTGGCTTCGACTTAATAACTCAAAAAATGCTTATTGAACTCCCAAAGTGTGCTATTCTGCACATATGCTTGTTGTTCAAAGCAATAGCCAAGCTTGGACTCTTCCCTCAAAATGGAAAATGGAAAGCCAGGAAAAGATAAAACGCAGCCATTACCATACAGACTTGTCTCTCAAAGTTGTTTGAAAAAATGCTACTCCTACTCTTTTTTTTAAATTTTATTAATTGGAATTAAACATGTTTACTGCTACCTATGTGGCAGCTTTACCAGGTTTTACATATCTTAAAATAAACAACATTCTTCTAACACATCAACTTGGATTCAGGGAAAAACATGTAACCATCGAACAGGTCAATCGAATCACGTCAGAAATTCGTACTGCTTTTGAGCATCGAGAATATTGCACAGCCATTTTTCTAGACGCCGCGCAGGCATTTGACAGAGTGTGGCTGGATGGACTTTTGTTTAAAATAACCAAGCTGTTGCGCCAAAATTCACATAACCCACTGAAGTCGTACCTACACAACAGAGTGTTTGCAATAAGATGCATAAGATACTCCAGTACACCCTGTATAACAACCTCTACGTTCGCTAATGATACCAGAGCTCAGTCGCTCCAAATGCCCAATAAAAGCCACGGCACTCCTCCTATCCCGACACTTAAAATCAAAAATGCAAGCAACCCTTACCTTAAAAAAACAAATATGCCCACCACTGGTCCAGAATAACATATTCATACCACAAACCGTCGAGGCAACATATCTGGGTGTTTATCTGGACAGGCGGCTCACTTGGCACAAACATATAGAAGCCAAGACGATACATCTTAAACTTAAAGCAAGGAACCTCCAATGACTAATAAATGCTCGCTCTCCAACTCGTCTGGAGTTCAAAGCTCTCCTATACAACTTCGTCTTAAAACCTATTTATACTTATGGCTCTGAGCTGTGGGGCAACGCATCCAGAAGTAACATAGACATTATTCAGCGAGCACAGTCAACAATACTGCGAACCATCACTGGAGCGCCGTGGTACCTTCGGAACGAAGGCATACACAGAGACCTAAAAATCAAATTAGTGATCGAAGTAATAACTAAGATGAAAATTAAATACCTAGAAAAGCTGACCGCCCATCCAAATCCCCTCGCAACCGCAACGACCACCCAGCCCAGCATTAAACTTATTAGGGCATAAATCATCTATCACTAAGTAAATGTTAACTAAGCTAGATTAAGATTTAAATACTTATTGTTAGTCTCTGAAAACAAAGGGAAGATTAAACGAACAATATATTAAATAAAAAAAAAAAGATTGATAATGTGGAATCAAATAGAATAAGTCGCTCAAAGCATTCCAATGGGGGTGCTGGCTCGAGAGCTTGAGTTGGTCAATAATTATGATGTAACTTCTGACGGGCAACCTTGACCATAGGGCATGGTCAATTGCGGCCAGCGACAATCCATTTGGCACACGAACTTTTGGAGGGGTTGGATTATCGACAAAGCATTGCCAGACCGTTTTACTGACCGTTAAGTGAGGACTGATGTGTAATGGGTCGTTCATTGATAACACAAGTCTTTTGGTTTTGATTGCAGCCGTCAGGCTGACTTAGGTTTTTACATGATTTTTATTTAATTTTTGTTTGGCAGAAATGGTTCTGCAAGTTCAACGTCTTTACAGTGTCTTCGTTGTGAGTTTTGAATAGATTTCGTCTTAGGCTTAGCCGCGTTTTTGTGCTGCCGGATACGCCAGCGGCGGAGCGGCTTTCTTATGTATATCTTATATATCTAGGCTTATCGAGAATTATGTATTATGAATTTGGTCGGCGTGGGAATGCTGACCATGCACTTATACTTTGTAGCCTTCAAGTGTACGATCATGTTACATCCGCCTTGGGCCTTATTGGTTGCATAAACGTAAACATAAACATAGCAACAAAGTGCTGCTATATGTTATTGTGCTATTATACTTAAATGTTCTTAATATTACTAAGGCACACACTACATACTACATACATACGAAATATTGAAGCCATACGTCCCAATCGGTTTTGTCCGCCGATATGTAGGATCGAATATACTCGTTTAAAGTTCTATGACTTCTTTCTACCAATCCAACTGTCTGGTGGTGATGAGCTTTTGATGTTATATTTTTGATTTTCAAATATTTATATAGGTCAGTAATTATTGAATTCTTATACTCTGTTCCCATGTCCGTTAAGAACGTCTTCATTGGACCGTACTTTAGAATAAAAGATTCAAATATAGCTTTTGCGACTGTCTTTGCGCTTTTATTTGCTATTGGTATGGCAACTAAGTACTTGGTTAAATCACATATGAGAGTGACTGCGTACTCGTTACCATTTTCTGACTTAGGTAGTGGACCAATTGTGTCCACGACAACTCTATCGAAAGCATGTTCTGGTGTGTCACTTATAGTCATTAGAGTCTTTCTATGCTTTGTTGTTTTTGCTTTAGGCATTTTTGACATTTTCTTACGTACTCTTTTATGTATTTACTCATATTTTTCCAATAGTAATATCTTTTGACCTTGGCCAAGGTTTTTGTAATGCCTGTATGCCCTCCTTGTATTGGATCATCATGTAGTGTAGACAATATAGTTTCTTTTTTTTTTCATTATTTATTTGGGTCACCGGGATAAGTAGCGCTACTTTTAAATTCTTTAATATTATATTGCCCATATTTTAAAATTCATCTATTGAAACGTGTTCAAAGATTTTCTCCCACGGTGCCATTTTGAGTTGGCTGATATCATATATACTGGCTTGCAATTCAAGCCTTTGAAAAAATTGATCTAGATCAAGAATTCCATTAGTGTAAAGATCACCAACATCATATCTTGCAACGATTATCTTTCCATGTTTAAATAAACATGTCGTGTCATTCAATTGCAATGTTACTACTTTTCGTACCTCGTCATTTGTTATGACTACGTATACGTTGGGCTCTGAAGCTTTTTCTTTGGTTTGCTCATGCAAATCCAATTGTTCTTTTCCTGCGCAGGATTTTTGTCTACTTTGAAATCTTGTAGTGACTTTTAATATATTTCCAGTTATTTCTTTTAGCTCTTTGATGGTTATTCTTGATAACGCATCAGCTACATGATTGTCTTGCCCTTTAGATACTCTACCGTAAAATTATATTCCTCTAATTCAAGCCTTATTCTTGTTAATTTAGAACTGGGGTTGACCATCGAGAATAAATATGTCAATGGTCTATGGTCTGTTTTCACAGTGAAGTGTTTTTCGTAAATGTATGGTCTAAAATGTACTACTGCCCAATGAACTGCTGCTAACTCTTGTTCTGTTGTACTCTTATTGCTTTCACCTTTCGTAAAAGCTCTTGATGCATAAGCAACTGGGAGTTGGTGGCCATTATGGTTTTGAGTTAAAACTGCGCCACACGCTTGCTTGCTTGCATCTGTTATTATGCAAAATTCTTTGCTGAAGTCTGGGTACTGCAAGAGTGTTGGGTTAATTAGCTGAGATTTTAAATGTGCGAATGCATTTTGACAATTATCTGTCCACTCGAATGGAGCATTCTTTTTACATAATCTTGTTATGTGCCGCGAATAGTCGGCGAAATTTTTGATAAAACGTCTGTAGTAATTGCAAAATGTTACAAAACGTCTAGCGCTGTCCGCATCATGTGGAACTGGGTAGTTCTGAATGACATCATGTTTTTAATCATCCAGCAAAATTCCTTTGTCTGTGCATTTATGTCCTAAAAATGTGACTTCATGCATGAAAAATGAACATTTTTCAGGATGTAACTTTAGGTTGTATTCCCTACATTTACCAAAAACTTCAGTGAGGTTTTTAAGCATATGTTTTTCGGAACAACCTATGACTATTAAGTCATCCATATAAAGGAATGCCTGAGACGGTTCTATTCCGGAGAATGCTATAGTCATCATTCTTTGAAATGAATTAGGCGCTATTTTTAAGCCAAATGGCAATCGCGTGAAACGATATGAGCCATTGTTGGTTGAGAAAGATGTTATATCTCTCGAGCCTTCATCTAGTTCGATTTGATGAAAACCTGACATTAAATCAAGGCAGGAGAAATATTTTGCTCGACCAAGTTGGTCCAAAATATCATCTATTCTCGGTAGTGGAAATTTGTCAGCTAAAAGTTTCTTATTAATTTGGCGATAGTCTATTACTAATCTCCATTTCTTTTAATCTGAATTTGGGCTTGACTTTTTAGGTACTAATAGCAAAGGGCTATTGTACTGTGAAACTGATGGTTCAACTATTTTATCTTTTATTAATTTCTGAACTTGGGCTTGCATTTCTTCTACTTGACTATGAGGACTTCTATAATTTTTTGTGTATACCGGCTCATCATCTTTTAATCTCAACTGTTGTTTATAAAAATTATGAACTGTTATTGGTTCTGATTCTAATGCAAATATATCTATATATTCGCTGCATATATTTTCTAATTGTGATTTGAATAATTCGGGGAAATTTTTCTTTAATTGAGATAAGACAGTTTTATTTCTGTTTTCACTATTTGCCTGAACTACATTGTAGTTCGAAAGTGGCTCATATTTTAAAGTGTCCATATAGACTAATTGGTCAGAATCTGTCGTGCAGAGATATCTGCACCTGTATCAAGAAGAAAAACTAGTTTTACACCTGTTTCGGCATGAATGAATGTGGAAAATATATTGAGATTATAATTGATGGCGTGTACTCTACGATCTTCTTCTACTGAGTACCTAAAGGCTGTTGCGAGTTTCCCTGATCTTGGATTACTCGTACATTGGCATTATTTCCGTTATTGTTATTCTGGTTGTTGTTACGGCCTCTGTTTAGATTATTGCGGCCTCTATTATAGCCATTATAGCGGTTATTATTACTATTATAGCGGTTTTGATAACCGTTATTCTGGTAACCGTTATTTTGGTAACCGTTATTATAGTTGCCTCTATTACCATTGTTATTGAAGCCTCTACCTCGGTTAGCACCTCTATTGGCATTTCCGTATTCTCTGTTGGATCTGTTACCTCTAAAGTACATCACTTTATTGATGTCACCGGTAACTCTTGCGCTCGTTCTTAAGTATGCGCTAATCGCTGCATCCATAGTGGTGCAAGTCCCTGCTTCCAGTATTGTTTTTATACTTTTGTGCTCAGCACGATTTATCGTGGTGTCAATTGCCTCTTTAGTGCTTAGACCAGTGGCATGTTCGAGAGGTATACCCTCATCGATAAAGGAAGGATAAAGGAATAGCTTTCTCAGTCTATCAACTTCAGCGGTAAATTGCATTGCAGTTTTACCTCTTTGCTGAACTGTTGCTAGTTTTGCCTTGACATTACTGGAAGTTTCACCTACGACTACTTTCTGCCATTTGTTTATCATTTCTGGAATTTTCGTTTCATTGTCAACTGAGTTCAAAATTGTTCCAACTATTTTTGACTTAAGGACCTCAACTGCAATGTCTTCAAATGGTCCCTTAGCTAGGTCTACCAATTTGATTGCCTTAATGAATCGTTGTAAATGGATCTCTTACCCATCAAATTCTGGCACTGCGCAAGCGACTTCCTTATTGTAAGACCTAATGGCTGCGGCTTGTTCTGCCATGGTTAATTTATTTTCTGAGTCAGCTGCGTTATTTGTTTTATTTTTTTCCTTCAGCACTAATTTTGCTGGTATAGTTAGATTGTGAAGATCTTCCTCTTTAATATCTTCCTCGACTACAGTCGTATTTTCTTCGTCTGAGTCAGTGCTTTCTTCATTAAAATTTATTGTTAACGGAGTGTTTACTATTGTCGGAATTTCTATCTGGAGGCTGAATTTATTTTTTATTAATATTAATTTTTCTCTTAATGCCACCAGTAGTTCCGAAACGTTAGCACACTGTTTACTGTCCAAATTCTTTCTATTCTGTTGTATCAGTTCTCTGACTTCATTGTAACTATTTACCAATGTTTGGGCAATTTTATTTATCGGTACAGCTTGTATTGATATATTTTGCGTCAAGCATTTATAAGATTTTTTGAAATTTTCTTTTGATTCTTTTATCTGATCAATAAGCTTTTCCCAGTCCATGCTGTGGTATACTTATACTTTCGAATTTAGACATTTGAATATTACTTATAATGCTTTATTCTTAAAATCGGGGTCATATTCTTCATAAACTGTGTTTGAGCTACACTCGTGGTTCGCTATTGCTATATATTTTTGGATTCTAATCTAGATAAAGTCAATATTACGTTTGTTTTACTTTATTATTATTTTTTTTCAATTTTTTTTTATATTTTCGTTTATAATTGAGTTCCCTCATAATTTCCTTTAAATATTATCTAAACCGTTAGCAGTGCTACGGTATCGTTTTCTAAGGCACTTGCTATGTACTTTGTATATTTTTATTAATGCATTGGATACCATAATTAGAGCAATTACAATTAGTATTATGGTTATCCAGAACAATTCTGCATTTTGGACTTCCATTTTATTTATAACATTTGCTGTTGAGTCAACAGTTTTAGTGCTTATCAGACCCATTTTGGGTATACTAATTTTATAGTTTGGTAAAAAATCTTCTTTATTTTTATATATGTTTTTAGTTTTGCTTATTCCATTTGTTTCTATAGAGATTTATATTGGCAATTATTTCTTTCTTAAATTTTGTCAATGTTAGTCAAAAAAAAAATTTTGTTTTACATTATTGCCTGCCTGATTCTAGCTATGGCTTCACGGGCCATATTGGGTTAACAGGGCATAGTAGTATATGCTCCATTTTACAATGTGTATTACAATTTTTCTTATATATATATATTTATATTTATTGTTAATTAGTTAACATTTTACTGCTGCTTATGTTTATCTCCTGGTGTCAGCTGGGCGTCGCCGGGGGTGGCACGCTGACACTCCCTCGCTGCTGTCTATTTCTGGGCTGCTGATGATGTTGATGGCCCACTAGTCCCCAGGCAGTGAGGACTCCAGACTCCTTCGCAGTCCCGGGGGCAGGTTTTTTTTGGCTTCGTTAGTGCTGGTGCTGGTGCTGGACATGCCTTTGTTTTTGGAACTTTATTAATTATTGTTATATTTGTAGTATTTTCTGAGTGAGTTTTCTCGAGTTTTTGGGTCTTCAATTCTTGCTGATATTGCAGCAAGTGATCTAGCTCTGCATGTAGCTTTAGAGCTTTCGACCAAGCCGGTGGCGTTCGCTGGCCGTATATTAGCCACCTTACGTGGGCTATACGTTTGTTCAGTTTGGTTTTTAGACTGCCACGGTGTTTTCCCATAACTCAATACAACTCTACTCACTCAGATTTTTCCTCAGTTTTGGCAATTGTAAGTTCCATGTAATGATTCCTCGTTATTCTTCCTCAGCCTTCCAGTCCAGTTTTTCTCCAATATGTGTTTATTATTTCGTCAATTTGTCTGTCGTTGGACGACTGTCACGGTCGCCATGTAATGGGTCGTTCATTGATAATACAAGTCTTTTGGTTTTGATTGCAGCCGTCAGGCTGTACAGTACAGTACATACACGAACTATGTACTTATGTATTATGAATTTGGTCGGCGTGGGAATGCTGACCATGCACTTATACTTTGTAGCCTTCAAGTGTACGATCATGTTACATCCGCCTTGGGCCTTATTGGTTGCATAAACGTAAACATAAACATAGTAACAAAGTGCTGCTATATGTTATTGTGCTATTATACTTAAATGTTCTTAATATTACATAGGCACATACTACAGATGACTGATAAAAGGTACGATTATAATTATTTGGCAGGTACTTAGAATATTAATTCTCGGACTCCGTATTCTGCTTATATTTGACTACGTTACTTATCCAACCCCAAGAGTTTTTCAATATCTCCGAACTCAAACCTCTCAAATGATAAAGCTACGCGGCCATGCCTGTCGGCAGCGTTTGTAAAAGAATGAAAAATCGTTCCCTGCATTCAATGTTCATAGAAAGCAATAATGACTCGACCCTATTCCACAAAAAGCTCCTAAGACTAGTCTGTCGACAGAAAAGTTTTCCGGTCATCGACAAACAAACGTTAGATCCGCAAAGCGTAATATCTGCGCTCCTGATTTTCCTGAACTCGAACCTCTGAAACTGCAGCATCGGCCAGATCACATATTGATAAATACTGTGGGAACCGGTGCGAGAGGGACTGCAGAGCGACTCTCTCCCAAACACTGAAATAGGCAAACGCTCACTCTCTGAGATAGAACCTGAGAGCGAACAGTAGTCTGAGAGCAGTAGTCTTCTGAAAGTTGGCAAAGAAAGCAGATGAACCAAAGTTGTGTTAAAAATCAAGTGTTTAAGTTCAATAAAAGACATCTCATATTATACAAAACTTTTGAGTTATTACAATTATAATTGAAAAAATAAGTCGATATGGACTTAATTTATGTTAATATTGTAAGAAGAATTTCTCACTTATTTTGGGGCTTTAATTTATAATGATTGGGATTAAAAAAACACATCCGCAGGCCTACATAAAAAGTCTTGAGACCCGTTGCTTTATGAATAATAAAATTTATTTTGGCAATTGAAGATTTCGGAATTCAAAAACGTCTAATTATTCATTTTATATGTTCTTTTCAACAGCAGTATTCAAGTGGAATTGGACCAATCACGATTAATCAGGCAGATGACCAGCATTATTTTAAGTCCAATCACAAGTTTGTTTAAAGACGTCATTACAATGTCGATAGCTGATGGGTTAAAAGAACAAATGCAATCGACCTTGGATGATTTTAATGATGGAGATCCTTTACAACTGCACGTATTTGCAAATAAACTACTGTCGAGAAAAATTGCAAATGTTTCGGAACACCAAATGTAAAAATATTGCTTACATATTTAATTTATGTATCTAATAATCTACATAATATTCAATTATTTTTAAACTGTTATGTATTGTATTACCTTTTTATTACTTTTATTTTCTTGCTAATAAAATCCTAAATAACCGATCTACTCGTGATGTAATTATAGAACGCTATATCCTATACAGGTAAAAATATTTAATGTCATTTTTATGTATTTATACTTATAGATTTTAATATGATAAACTTATAAGCTTGTACACCTTTATCTAGTAAAAAGAGAATATCGCAAATACCCATTTAGCAAACTGGACTATGGAAATAAGACGAATAGTACTCTATACAACTCAACTCTAAAATGAATGGAAAAAAAAGTTAACAAGTGAGAATGCTATAGTCGAGTTTCCCGACTATCAGATACCCGTTACTCAGCTAGTGTGAATGTGAACGCGAAATTTCATCATTTTTCTGGGATATCGATAGATATTGGGAAATAAAATGAGAAAAAATTCAAAAATTTTACCAAAGTTAGGGCGTGACCGGTTCGGCGGCTTTAGGGCGTTGGGAGTGCCAAATAATTTTTCATACAAATCGATAGAAATTTACAAGACTAATAGAATTATAAAAAAATATTGAAAATTGGTTAAAAGTGTGGGCGTAGCAGTTAATTGCGGTTTAGAGTGTGCGTGACATGGGTTTACAAACTTGCGCTGCGTCTTTGTCTCTAGAATCCCAACCTTCTAGCTTTTATAAGATCTCGACGTTCATACGGACAGATGGACATGGCTAGATCGACTCGGCTAAACGACGTAAGCGACGCTTACGAATAGAATGGCAATCTTTCAGGTCTCCAACTGCAGGACAAATGCTAAAAATAGCCACACGTAAACGGACCAACACACTGCAAAAAGAGGAGGAATACGCTCAGCGCCAATACATAGAGCAAATAGGCACAATATGTACAAGTTAACTACAAAAATTGCACAACCTAACTCAGCTCGCTACATTGTAATAAAAAGCTGATCTAGCGTCTGGATAACTTCCTCACCAAGGCACGTGCAACCTAAATTCCGCTTCCACTGCCTCTGCAGCGAACACGCCATCCGCTGCTGACCATTTGCCAAAACTTCTCACTCAGCAGTTTCTTGTAGCTGCAGCTTTGTCGCCGCTACAACTGTCGCCGATGCCGCCGCAGCCAACTCAGCTTAACTTAGGGATAGCATTGATCTAAGTAATCAGTCACAATCTTACATCAAAATAAAGGACACCGAAATTACTTTGAAGTGTTTAAAACAGATAAGTAACTGACGGCTTCAAAGCTAAAAAAAAAAAGTTCGCGCAGTGGCCAAATCGCGGTTAAATTCGAAAAAGTGGATCCGGTACATTAAATTGGCTGTCGTGAATTTGATCGCAGCAATCTTAAATTTAAATATTTAAATTGCCCATCGGCGGACCGCAAGCTTTGTTGACCAGTTCGCAAAGCACTTTCATGGAGTATGGACAACGGAGCCCCAGTAGGCCCACCAAAAAGGAACACCTCCTACCATTCAGGAAAGGCGGCCGCAGCAGCAGTAATAGTATCGTAAGTTGGTGATTAAGAAAAAGTTAAACATTAAAGAAAAAGAAATTGAATTAGAGCTAAAGAAAAAAAAAGCCTACTAAATAGTTAGGTTATCCAAAAAAAATTAAAAATATAAAATAAAATAAAAAAAATTTAAATAAAAATACTATTATACAAATTTTTGCACAATTTAAAATTTACACATACACAAAACAAAAAAATATTTATTTTTGTACACTCACACAATTACATTTATATAATTCTAACATTTCTTCAACTAAAGTTGAACACGTATGCCGACACCGAATATTATTTACTCTTCAATTTGATTATTTTTTTAAATTTAACAAATTAAAAAATTTTTTTTTTTAACAAATTACTCCTTTTTTAAAATACAATACCTCAGAAAAGAAAAAAAATTTTTTTTTACTCTTTCAATTTTGACCACAAATAGGGTTAATGGCGAACCAAAATAATTTATTAAGACCACCCGTATTAAACCCAGAATAACCATTGACCAGCAACAACAAAACGAAATACACGAATTACACGTTCATAGACAACAGAATAGAGTACCACAAGAACCTGGAAACATGGATGCATTAGTAGTAATAGCATCGTAATAATCTGGCCGATTTAGACCGAGTGGCAGATATTGATAAATGCATCAGGGAATTCTCGGGAAATCCCGCTGAATTCAGCTCCTGGAAGAAGGGCATCGATAGGATATAGCATATAGCAGCTATAAAGGAACTCCAAAATATTTTGGCATTCTGCACACAATACGTCTTAAAATAATAGGTCACGCTGACAATGCCCTAGAATCATACAACGTACCCCTTAACTGGGAAGCTATTTCTAGGTGTTTGACCCTACATTTTGCGGATAAACGAGACTTGGGAACACTCGAATATCAAATGATTACAATCGTACAAGGTAGTCATCAGTCTGTGGAAGAATTTTACCAGGTTGTTTATAAACACCTATCTTTAATTCTGAACAAAATTGGTTCTTTGGGTCTAGGCAGAGAAGCGGAAATGGTCATGACAAAATCTTACAGAGATAAAGCTCTGGATACTTTTGTCCGAGGACTGCGAGGTGACTTAGCTCGTTTACTTGGGATTAAGGAACCCACAGATCTCCCAACTGCGCTACATCTGTGCATAAAACTGAAACACCAATCATTCCGTACTAACTATGCGACTAGTAGAATTCAAAACAACAATAACCAATTTCGAATCATTGACCAACGACAAACAAACCTAAGACCTACGCCAGCTCCACGTACCATAATGAAGTCGACCAATCTACATTATCGGCAACCGCCACCATTTCCTCCACGGAACCTACCATAACAAAACCAAATCAATACGCCTAGATACAATAACCCTAATTACGGACAGCAACAAGCACCCAATATGATCGGACAAAATTAAAAGCAATTCGGGTACCAATTATCCCCAAGACAGAATCCTAATCTGCAATTTCAGCAAGCTCAATATGTTAATCCGTTGCGCCCAACAACGCCTAAGCCAATGCCACGACCAGAACCAATGGAAGTGGATCCCAGTACTCAAACTAGAATGGTAAATTATATCAACAGACCACAGTTTGAAATTGGCAAAATACCACCACCACAGACAAACGAAGTGGACAAATGTCATAGAAATTGTAATATCCAAACAAATAACGATGATCAATCAGTGCAAATGACAGCCGAAATATATGCTACCATAACTGATTACGAACAAGCAATAACCGACCATGAAGCATAGGAATGATATGACCAAACTTTAGAGGACTACATTGATCAATATGACGGGACCAAAGACGAAAATAACTATGACTACTCAGCCTTGAATTTTTTAGAATAAAAGACTCCTTCCTTCCCTATTTTGAATGTAAGGTGAGGAGTGGTCAAATATTAAAAATACTTGTTGACACCGGATCAAACAGAAACTACATTAAACCCGACCTAGCAACAAATCCCATACCCAATAAGACCAAGTTTAATGCTGTCACTGTTGGGGGCAGTATTCAAGTAACTCATCATAAAATAGCCAATCTTTTCAATCATCCGGATATAAATATAAAATTTTTTCTACTACCCTCCCTGACATCCTTCGATGCTATTTTAGTAAATGATAGCCTTAAGGATTTAGGGGCAGAAATAAAAATCAGTAAAAACCTAATGACGACCAAATATGGGATTAGTGTGCAGATCAAAGAAAAAAAATATGAAGCAGTCAATAGCATTATCCCAAGAACAGACCATTTAACCGATAAACAAAGAAAAGACTTGGACCAACTAATAAAAAATATTCCGACACTATTTGCTAAAACAGACGAAAGACTTACATACACCACAAATGTCCAGGCAGAGATCAGAACAAATACAGACACAACAAAGTTTTCCTAATTTTACCAATACCCTATGCCTCTTAGAGATGAAGTGAACGAACAGGTCAAAGAATTATTGGATGGCGAAATAATTCGTCCATCCCGATCACCATACAACTCACCAGTGTGGGTTATTCCAAAAAAAGCAGACGCATCAGGTGAAAAGAAATATCGTATGGTCATCGATTATAGGAAACTTAACAGGTGACTATAGCGGATAAATACCCCTTACCCGATATAAACGAAGTACTAGCCCAACTTGGAAATGACAAAATTTTCTCAGTTATGGACCTTAAAAGTGGGTTCCATCAAATTCCACTTAAGGAATCTGATATAAAAAAAACAGCCTTCTTAATAAGGCTAAAAATTACAGAAAATTCGTTAAAGATTTCGCTAAGATGGCAAAACCACTTAGCTCCCTTTTAAGAGGGGAAGATGGACGTGTGTCCAAGAGAGAGTCTGCAAAGAAATTAATTGACCTTAATCAAGAAGCGTTAGAGGCATTTAACAAACTAAAGAACGCACTTGTATCTAAAGAAGTAATACTACAATACCCTGACTATAATAAAGAATTCCAGCTAACCACGGACGCATCCAATTTCGCAATAGGGGCGGCTTTATCACAGAAAGAGAAGCCCATCGCTTTCTTGTCCAGATCACTTTCAACTACAGAAGAGAATTACACAACAAACGAGAAAGAAATGCTAGCGATAATATGGGCATTAAAAAAATTCAAAAATTACCTGTACGGTAAAGCAAAGGTGAAAATTATCACTGACCAGTTCTCTTAGTAACTGGAATGGACACGGTAGAGTAAAAAGGTGGAAAACTATCTCGAAGAATACAATCATGAATTACATTACAGACCCGGTAAAGAAAATGTTTTAGCCGACGCGTTGTCAAGTATCAATGAAATAAATTCGGTTACTACTCAGCATAGTTCAGAATGTTCTGGAGAATATCTGATGCCGAGTATTGAGATACCTCTAAATGCGTTTAAAAATCAAATCTTTATAAAAATAGGGACTGACACAGACTTTCAGCATACCGCATCCCACATTTCACAGACACACCATAAACCAACCAGAGTTCGATTTTTTAAGTATTAATCGATAGAGCTATCTACGAATACAATTATACCGTTCACTCAGTTTAAGAAATTCATAAATTTTCAGGTTATTATTATTATTACTTGGGAGCCTGACCACAACAGATGGATTCGTAGAAGTAACCAATTATACTGATGCCCAAACAACTTCTATCTTTCAAGGGATAGGAAAAATAAGAACCTCCACCATAAAAATAGTCCATATAATTGATCTTAATTTCATAAAAAATACACTTGACAAATTATCCTATTACATTGAAAATGAATTAAAAACTAAAAATTTGTACCCTACACTACATCATGAAATAACTCAAATATTCACTGCATAGCACACTATTACTTCAAATTTTAATACACGTCATACTAGATCTATTAATTGGATCGGTTCGGCCTGGAAGTACGTGGTAGGAAGCCCTGATCACGATGAGTTGGTTACAATAGAACAAACACTTAACAATATAATTTCAAATAACAACGAACAGGTTATAATCAATAGGCAGCTTGACTTAATAAACTAACAAAAATAACAAACGATCTTACAAATTAAATAAAAAAGGTCAGTTTCCTAAGTAATGAAATAGCGATAAGATTACAAAACCAGGCTAGGCTTATAAAGGAAGAAATCAATAATATTAAATATGAAACACAATGGGCAAGATTGAATATAGTAAATACATTGCTTTTAAGTAAAGAAGAGTTAAAACAAGTTGATGAAATATTCAAATTCGGTAAATTGTCACAATTATCAATTGAAGAGTTGCTGGAATTTTCAGATATATCGATTTTCCATAATAAAACTACACTAATTTACATTGTAAAAGTACCCAAAATTGAAGAATTAAATTATCAGAACATAATACTAAAACCTTTTGTAAAAAATAATGTCATAGTGCATTTAAACGAAAATTAAATTTTCCTTTTTGATAAAGAACAAAAAGATTGTAAAACATTTAATAATATAAAAATATGTAGTAAGAACCAAATTGTTAATTTAAGTAAAACTGATTGTATGCCCAAACTAGTTCAGGGCAAGAAAGCAGCATGCAACTTTAGCCACGCCGACCATATAAACAAGATAGAAAGAGTTGGCGAAGGCATGATAATACTAAACAATTTCAACGGAACAGTCACTTGGAAAGACACCAATACCAAGTTAGTGGGCACATACTTACTTAATTTCTCAAACGACACTGTGTTTGTAAACGACAAGGAGTTCGAAAATATAGAAGTAACTGTAATGAAACCGGGAACCCCGGTCATCCAAATAACGCCAGTAGAAGTTGAACGCCTAAATTTTCTATGACTTGAAGCACTCGAGGCACTCCACATCAACAACACTGAACATCTAAATCACCTTAATGTTCAAACAACAATAAATCGGGTCACCCTCATCTCGCTATTTGGTTTGGTTTTATTAATTAGTTGGATATTTCGCGCCTACGGTCGAAAAAAGAAGAATATTATACTAAAGATGGCCCCTAGTTCGCAGATCAAGGACCTTGACCAAGGCAATTAACCAAAGGAGGTACAACCAAAAAAACTTCCCGAGCTTGATCCACAAATACAGTTCAACAACATTCCATATTTCTGATGCCTGCTTGAAGACAAGCAGAAATTAACGAGGAAGGAGTTAACTACAAAAATTGCACAACAACAACTCAGCTCGCTACATTGTAAAAAAAAGCTGATCTTGGTCCTCACCAAGGCACGTGCAACCTAAATTCCGCTTCCACTGCCTCTGCAGCGAACACGCCATCCGCTGCTGACCATTTGCCAAAACTTCTCACTCAGCAGATTCTTGTAATCTGCAGCTTTGTCGCCGCTACAACTGTCGCCGACGCCGGCACAATCTTACATCTAAATAAAGAACACCGAAATTACTTTGAAGTGTTTCATTTATAAAGTATTAACTTTCATAAGTCATTGTGGAGAGCCCACTTAACTTTTCACTAAGGAATTCTTTAGGCGGCTGGTCCCGTAGTGATGCAGATAGAGCCATCATATTTGTCGCCTACAAAATATATTTACGGCAAACGAGGCTTCGAGCATATTCGCGCTACCGTCTTCACTCGTAAAGTGCCACACCTCAATTGAGTTTCGGCCAAAAGAAACGAATAAACTAATTAATAATCCACCGTCTGTGACCGTATAACACCGGACACGATCATATTCTGTAGTTCGCTAAAAACCCAGGTAAAGCGCTTAACGACTCTAGGCCTGCGCTCACCGTAAGTAGGAGGCTTGCATTGCCTTATTATTTAAAAAAAAATTGTTCAAAAAATCATCGACTCATTTGCTATCTAAAGATAAACGGCCGGCGATCGTACCCGTAGTGCGGGTGCAAACAGCTTCTTCTGGCTCGAGCTTGCTCCTCCTGGTTTCCTTTTCTGTTCGCGAGTTGAAGGTTGTGATACTCTGTATCGTCTTCCCCCTCCCTTCTTAAGAAGTCGTCTCCGACCTACCGCTCCTCCTGCTCCTTGGGCATGAATTGGTCTCCTCGTGCTGCCTCCTTGATCAGGACAATCCCGTTGTGCGCCAGATGTAACGAACTGTTTTTCTTGTCTCTGTTCGCTACGAGTTGCAACGGCTAGCTCAGAGCGTTTGTGTGTTTGTCCCACCAAATTTATGATTTGTGTGATTTCCTGACCAAGGAAAAGATAGAAGTTCTGATTATAGTCGCTTTATTGTGTTTTCACGGCTGACTCCTCCGCTGATCGCGGATCGCGTTGCCGGCTCGAATTTGATTATGATGTCATCATCCATACGTTAAGGCAACTCTCGGCCTGGGACCACCTTTTCCCACCACTGACTCCACTGTCCCTTTCAGACTCCACTGACCCTTTCAATCACGTCAGGTCCTTGTTCCTCCACTACAAGGATCGATATCCACCTCGTATTGCTCATTGCGTAGCAGCGTATTGCAAGCGCCGTGGCCAAAACATGTTAATAATGTGACAGGCATGTACAGTGGTAAAAATACATTCACAATGCGAAATATATTTGTATGACAATGTTGTGATTCTTAGGAATTAAATACTTGATACAGCAGAAAGTGTTTATATGTATGTGAATTATTGTTGAATAAATTTTCAATATATTTATTAGTGAAGGTTTATTAATTATAATAGGGCTTGTGCGGTCTGCACTTAATGAGGCGAATTGTAAGTACGTGGCGATGACCGACGCTTCTAATCTCCCAAAATCGACTGACTTAAGTATAGCAAGAGTTCTTATCTCTAAAGCTTAATCTACTAATAACAAGGTACAGTTTCTTATAGGTAAAGCTCAATCTATAAATAGAAAAAACACTTGAGGCTAACGACTATATTTCGTCTGTTTGGTGATTGTGTTAACTCCTTCCCTTCTAAGACGAAGGCTGTCCACAGACTTTTTACAATTGGCAAATCTATTTGAAAGCGGATCTTACGGGTAACATTGGTTCTGCTTACAGCTTACTCATTGCCACTAAGTTCCCATACTGCCAACTTGGTACTGCGTTAAACCATCGAAGGGAAGGCAGCTCTGCATATCTGGATGATCCGAGAAGTTCGTAAATGCTGTTGATTCTCCATGTCATGGGTTCGTAACAAGGTTCTGGAGATGATCGTAGCGAACTTGGAAAAATCTTTATTGTAACCGTCGACTTGTTGACGACGATGATGCTGATTTTGGTTGAACTAGTTGACCATCAAAACGTATTTGTTGAACGCACTCTGGATGGCGTCTGATGGCAGATATTATTCAGTTCGTCGTTTCAGAACCCAGGCGCAGAAATAGTTGCCGCATCTTTACGTCTTTAGCAGATACTACGTTGATAGATCTTAATTCCCTCTTCTACTCTTCTCATCTACTTAAGAGGTAGTTACAGTTTTAATACTAAAGTTTTGACAATAATTAAGTATAACAATTATAATTATATAATAAAGTTCATTCAGATATTTTTGATATTAAAGTATGTAGTAAAACGCTTATTGATTGCAAGTATTGATTTTCCTATTTAGTTGAACAGAATCAGAAAAGGGTATTGATAACATTAGTGTTTTTTTTACTCGGGAATTTGAAATCTAATTAGAGTGAGTGCGCTATACTGTTATTATGCTGTTTTGGTAATGCATTTATTTTCTATGGTAGTTTCAGGAAATATTTGTGGTTGCGTGGACTTTAAGTTTTCAAATCATTCGGGTCTAGCATTTCATCACATACCTTTAAACTTTTCTAAAGAGGATGAAGCGGAAATAATACAAAATGTTTAAAGATTAAATAAGTAGGATTTGACAAATATTTAATTGAAAAATGTCTGCAAACTCTTTTACTAGTGTTCAGATTTCACGTTTGTATTTTGCTAACTTGGCGATGGTCACAAAAGGAAAAGAAATACTAAACCTAGCGTAGATTATATTTATGAACGACCCTCCCTTATATGAGGACCGTTGTCCCGAGGTCTGCTTCGATTAGTTCTTCCCTATACCTTGGGGTTAGTTTATTTCCCAAGCGATTGTTTTGTTTTACCATGACGGTTTCTCCCACCTCAAAGGTTCTGTCTCGTCTTGTTACATTTTCTCTTCTTAGCTGTTTTTCCTGAGCTTCGTTAACCATTTCTACTATCTCGTTAGCCAATTCGGGAGGAGTTAAATGAATAATGTCGATCGGTCTTCTATTGGTGACTGAGTGCACCGTCTTATTGTATTCTATTGTTGCCTGAAGAATAAGGTTGACTGTGTCATTCATTCCACTGTCAAGTTTCAGGCATCGAGCTATTTCTAAAAGCGTGCTGTGAAACCTTTCAACCTGTCCGTTTGAGGTACTATGAAGTGGAGGTGCGTTCGTTATGTCAACATTAAAACGATTTTTCAAAAGTGACTTGATTGACTCGGAATTTATGGACGGTTCATTGTCACAAAATATTGTCTTTGAATGGGGATAAAAGTTCATTAGTTGCATAATTGCAGGTTCTAAATCAGTTATCGTTCGAGAGCCGATTGGTTGCACAATAGCGAATTTGGAAAATTTGTCAATACATGTCAAAAAGTAATTCCTGTCCGTAGAAAATATATCAATATGCAATGTCTCGCCTACATGTGACGGAATAAGTGTTCTCCCGAGGATTTGCTTTTGCGGATGGCGGTCGTATTTGGCTTTTTGACAAACCAAGCAGTTAGCAACAAAGGTAGCGGCTATTTGTGACATTTTAGGGAAGAAGTAGTATTGAAGAATTTGTTTTACATTCTCCTGTGCTGCCCTATGTGCTCTGTTGTGCTCCAAAGACACTATTTCCCGTTGCTCAGCTTGATTAAAAATGTCGCTAACCATTTTCATAGTGTGTCGGAAGGTCGTTGCTGGAAACTCATTTACAAGACTGTTTTGAATGAAAGCTTGTACAGGTAATTCGCAGTGTATCGCATTCACTACATCCGGCTTAACCACATCACGAATTCTTCCGATTAAGGTCTCTTTGTCTAGAAATTGTATTAGATGCCTCGTCTTGCTTCCGAAAATAACAAAAGTTCGAGTTGAGTCGAGTTGCATCGGCAACATAGTTCTCCTTGCCAGGTTTATAGAAAATTTTAGCATTATGTTCGTCTATAAACACCTTCCATCTCTTGATTTTTGCATTTGGATTCCTATCTGACACGGCGTATGTTAACGGTTGGTGATCTGTAAAAATGTTTAGGTTTATGACACCATATAGATAGTTCCTAAGAGACTTTAAAGCCCAAACGATGGCCAAAAGTTCTCGTTCATTTGTTGCGAAATTAAGTTATCTATCCTGTAAAGTTCTCGAAATCATTGTAACAGGCTTGCCATCCTATGATAAGACTGCCCCCAGGCCAAAAGCCAAAGCGTCTGTTGTTAAGTCAGAGGCTTTTCTATAATCGGGATACAATAACATTACATTTTCGGAGACAAGAACATTTTTAAGCTTCTCAAAAGCAGAACATTGTCTTTCATCGAAAGAAATTGGTATCTTTTTAGACTGGCTTGCGGAAACTTTTCCGTTTTCATCCTTCAGAATGTGAGTGAGTGTGAGTGAGTGGTCTAGCAATAGAGGCGAAGTCCTTAATAAAGCAGCGGTAATAACTTGCTAGCCCTAAAAACGATCGAACACTAAACAGATTAGTAGGTTGATTATATTTCTGAATAGCCTCTACTTTGCTAGGACTGGTTGTGATACCTCCACTTGACACCATGAATCCGAGATACTCGACGCTTTCCTTTAAGAAAAACGATTTCTCTTTAGAAACCCTCATGTTTGCCTCAGACAGTCTGTCTAGTACCCAAGCAACGTCGTTTATCCTCAACGTGGTCCTCAATTCCGTTTGAAAATAATATTACGTCATCAACGTAAACATAACATGACTTTCCTATACGGTCCCTAAGAACATCATCAATAGCACGTTGAAAAATACTTGGGGCATTTTTCAAGCCAAACGGAAAAACTCGTATTTTTCATTTCCTACTGAAAAGGCAGTTTTCTCCCTATCCTTTTCTGCGAGCAGAATTTGGTGAAAACCAGATTTAAGGTCAAGGCTTGTAAAGAACCTGGCCTTTCCCAAATTTGACAAGATGGATACTACGTTTGGTATAGGGTACTTGTCGTCGATTGTTTTTAAATTTAGTTTTCTAAAATCTATAACCAACCTTTTCTTAGTATTTCCCTTTTCATCTGTACCTTTTTTATCGACTACCCAAACCGGATTGTTGTAAGGTGACGACGAGGGCCTGATAATTCCGTCCTTTAACAAAGCATTTGTCTCCTTATTCACAAAATCTGATACGCCCATGGGGTACGAATAGAGTTTTGAGTAAATGGGTTGGTCGTCCTCAGTACGCATTGTGGCAACAATGTTGGTATTATACGGCAGTGCTTCTTTCGGTTCCGCAAAGACGGCCAATCGGTTTCGAAGCATTGTTTGGAATTTATTAGATATCTGATTTGGAACCACAATATTCTCTATGTTGGTGAAATTTACGCTGTCACATCTCAAAAACTGAATAGATTCCACTTCATTGTTGATATTCAACGTTTTGTTCTTAAAATCTAACGTTGCATTTCCCTGTTTCAAAAGGTTAAGTCCTATTATTGCGTCAAAACTAGAGAGACTTGGAAGAATAAATAATTGAACAGATGTGTTAACTATCTTAATAAAGCATTTCTGTTTGACGGTGTTGCAACCATGAAGCGATTTTACCGTGAATTTATTTTGTACCGGCATTATGTTTTTTAATTCAGGGAGGGGCTGTATGTAATTTTTCGAAGCCCCGGTATCAATCAAAAGTTTTATGGTTCTCCCTGCTATCTCTCTTTCTATGTACGGTAGCAGGGATTTGTGGCTAAAAAATGAACATCACTAGTTCACTAGTTCGTCCTCATAATCATCAACCTCCGCTTCTGCCTCCTTTTGATAACCGTCTGTGTCTTCCTCACATTGACCATGAGGTAAGTGGTTGATCCTCTGCTGTTTTGGCCCTGTAAACCTTGCACTGCCACTCGTTGGTCTTTTTGATGCTTGCGCATACCCAAAATGTCCCTGAGCCTGACTTGTGTTTTGCTGTTGGGGTTGCGATGCGAATTGATTTTGTGTTCGAAATGAATTTTGTTGTTGGGATGGCCAAGAATATTGTTGTTGAGATGGCCAAGAATTTTGCTGTTGGGATGGCCAAATATTTCCCTGAGTCGGAAATGGAGCTTGTCCAAAATTTCCAGTTCTTCTAGATCGCATGGATACATCAGGATTTGTTAACTGGACTGGATCTTGTCTTTCCTGGTTATCATAAGTAGGCACCTGACGCTTGCTAAAATATGGGTTTTTAGTTTGCATGGGCATGATTGAATTTCTATCCTTATCGCTGTGCTTTTGTTCGATTTTCTGACCCCTGTCTCCAATATTTTTAGAATAAATAAGGGCGAATTGGTAACGCTCATGGTTCGACTCGACCTCTTGCACTAAAGCGAGAGCAGTTGGTAAATCTTTTGGACCTTTTGCAAAAAGAATGTCGCTCAACGATTTCTTAGCTCCGGTTACAAATACACGTAACGCGTCCGCCCTGTACTTTTCATTCAGTGACATCGCCAAGGCACTATCAAATGTCATTATTGTCTTGTTGGTAAGTAGGGTCAGTTTTTTCTCGACTTCATCGTAGAATTCAGTAAGAGTCATGTCTCCCTGTCGCAAAGTTGATAGCTCTTGTTCGATTAGATAGATCGGCCTTTTGTCAGAATATGTGAAATCAAGACGGCTGATCATTGCTTTGAAATGTAACGGAGTATTAAAAGAAGCCAATACTGTATTCGCTGGACCTTTTATTTTATTTCGCATAACTTGAACTTTCCTCGTAGTCTTTGAAAACTTTAAAAGCGACATGAGCCGCTTTTCTCCACGACACATATGTTTCACTTTTGCCATCAAAATCTGGCAGAGATTTAATTATATCTAGAGGCTCGTTACAGACAACACCTGGTCTAATTTCAGCATCTACATAAGTTTCCACCTCTGGGGTGTTCACTGTTAATTTCCCGATTCGCTCATTCATCTCCTGCAATTGCTTTTCAAATGATTGTTTTTGGACTGCGAGCGCACCGGCAACAGCACTCTCTACGATCGCTTTTAACTGAGCTTCAAATTCCATTTCGCTAGTTGTCTTTGTTTTTGACCACCAATTATCTGATGACTTATTATTTTTTTCTGCACTGTTTTGCCTACTTTCCTGGTGCGCTGACCATTTATCTAAGCTTGACACGAGGACGTCTAAAAGGTTATCACTGTCACTCATGTATTTTTATTATCAATACGCTTTGCATAGGTTATGTAATAAGAAGGTATTGGTATTTTTAATTCGTTCAATAAGCGTTATACTTACAATATAATATAAGTGCTTAACAAACAAATTTAAAGGTATCCGGATCCTCCTTTTGTTATTTATTTATAATTATTCAGTTATCGTAGGTTTTTATATCCGTTTGGGCGCCAATTATTGTTGAATAAATTTTCAATATATTTATTAGTGTAGGTTTATTAATTATAATAGGGCTTGTGCGGTCTGCACTTAATGAGGCGAATTGTAAGTACGTGGCGATGACCGATGAGTTCTTATCTCTAAAGCTTAATCTACTAATAACAAGGTACAGTTTCTTATAGGTAAAGCTCGATCTATAAATAGGAAAAACACTGGAGGCTTACGACTATATTTCGTCTGTTTGGTGATTGTGTTAACTTGTACGTATGTAAATGCATGTGCTGCCATTTCTACGAGAGAAGAATATGGTGTCAGCTTTTTGGGCGGATGTCGGCGGCTGACCGGCCGCTGATGCTTATGTCGTAACATTATCCGCTGGTATGAGGCCGACTGGCCATTAAAAATAAATTTTAAACCGCCATGCCGAATTCATTTTTACTAGGGCCCAAAACAACCTACAAAAAATTTGGGGCCGATCGGGTAATGTTTAATGGCCGCCAAATCGGCCCCAAGTCGGAAAATTTGGTTTATATAGAAAACTCACTTCTCACTCACTACTCACTTGTTTTCGTCTAAATTCTTTAAAAATGGTTTATGACTAAACATTTTGTTTTCTGTTTTTATAAGTTAAGAATAAATTCTATACAAAACAAAACTAACTAACAAAAACCACAACAACAACAAATCTGCCGAGCGAGCGTCTCTTTGACATTATGGTAACAAGACAAACCTGCTGATCGAGCGTCTGTTTGGCTTCCGCCACGCTCACCCCATTTTAGCAACGCTCTCAGCGTTTCCAACGCTTACCGACAATATTTGGCTAACAGCACAAACCCGCTGATCAGGCTTCTGCTTCTCTTCCGCCACGCTCGCACCATTTTCACAATGCTCGCTACCAATATTCTCAGCACTTTGGATTCCAGGAAAATATCGCAACCAATGCAAAACAATGCACCTTTATAGGCGGGGATCCCGTTATTTCCCTTTTTGCGCACGACCCGCTCGGGTAGGGAGACCAAATAGTTTCCCGTTAGTTCACGGTGCGTCTTCTTTTTGCGTGTCCAAAGTCCGCACCGTTACCGTTCGACCTCCGTGCTCTCGGCCGGCTCGAGTCCAAGGTCCAGCGCGGTACCGTTAGTTCACGGTCTCTCCGCTTTGCCGGGTTCCAAGGTCCATTAATTACCTTTCGACCTGACCGCCCTTTACTTTTCTTATATTCTTCGCTCTTGCTAGGCCGCTCTACTGCACCCAGATTTGTGGGGAGTTTTACGGTGGGGTTCCACTTATTCCGTGGGTAACGCGATCGAAAGTTTATAAATATTAAATAAAAACCACGTGCGGGTCGTTCGATTTCTATTTAATTTCTTTTTACATTGTTTTTAACAAATCTATCTGCATTTTTTTAAATTCTTTTATTTCACCTCCACCTTACATTAACACCTTATTTAAATTCACTTAAAATTTATTGATTTGATATATAATAAAAAGTGTGATATGTGCACTCACATTATTTTCTCCACGACCAAAAGATCATTTGTGAGGGAGTGTGTTTCTTAGGTAGTTAAGTTAAATATTGTTTTTAATTGATTTTATTTTTGTTTCATTTTAAATAATTTTACTAGTCGTAGCAAGCAGCCACACTAACTTATAGGATCGCATATTTATTGTACCTACGCACACTTAGTTTTAAGCACAATGTACGCATCCAACTTACATTAGTATTTAGATCGTGCTCACGAAGAAAAAAAAACTAAGTGTGTGTACGTACAATAAATATAATAAATTAAATTAAATTTCCGTCTTTCCGATTTTACTTCTTATTATACCCGTTACTTGTATAGTAAAAGCTTATACTATATTCGTTGAAAAGTATTTAACAGGCAGAATGAAGCGTTTTCGACCATATAAAGTATATATGTTTTTGATCAGGATTAATAAAAGCCGAGTCGATCTGAACATGTCCGCTTGTCCGTATGAACGTCGAGATCTCAGGAACTAGAAAGTTGAGATTCAGCATACAGAGAAAGTATGTTGACCAAGTATGTTGACCCATATTGCCACGCCCACTCTAAACCGCACAAAACTGCCACGTCCACACCTGTGAACCATTTTTAGAAATTGTTTCATAATTTTATTAGTCTTGTAAATTTCTATCGACTTGCAAAAAAATTTTTGCCACGTCTACTCTAACGCCCTAAAGCCGACGAACCGGTCACACCCACTTTTTTTTAAATTTTTTTGAATTTTTCTCATTTTATTCCACAATGTCTATCGATATCCCAGTATAATGATGAAATTTCGCGTTCGCATTCGCAGGTGTCACTAAAATGCTGTCGCCTACTGCAAATACTGTGGCCTTCAAGGAGCACATCGAGGCCACAGTTGATCTCAACATCCCCATTGACACCTGCAATAGTCTGAAAGCATATGTAGATTACCTCGTAGCTACAATCGCGGAAGCAGCACGGAGGGCCACACCTCCCCCACATCAAGCTCGTCACACGACCGCAAGGAGGGCTCCCATCTTGAGCTTGGAGGCTAGGGAGCTGCTCTCCCACAAAAGGCGCCTCAGGAGACGGTATATCGCCACAGGAGATCCGTGCATCAAGCAGCTATACTCTAGTACCACAAACAGACTGCATCGTTTGCTAGCCAGGACCCGACGAGAAAATCTGGATACCCTGCTTGAGGGTATTGGCACAGATAACAACAGCAACTTCTCGTTATGGAGGCTCACAAGAAATATCAAGAGGCAGCCGATGTTTCAATCTCCCGTCCTGAGTTAAAGTGGCCTCTGGCTCATGACGGACGATGAAAAAGCTAGGGCATTTGCTTTGCACCTGACCTCCACCTTCTTGCCCTTCAACCTAACAGACGACTCAAACCGCGAAGAAATCAATAATTCTAAAAAGTCTCTGCCACGCAAAGGAGTTCTAGCCTTAGTAAAAATTTTTAATGCCATGCTAAGGCTAGGGCACTTTCCAAGGCAATGGAAGCGAGCACGTATCATCATGATACCTAAAGCCGGAAAGCCGCCAACGCAGATCGATGCATATCGCCCAATCAGCCTGCTATCAACATTCTCTAAGATTTTTGAGAAAATACTCTTAGCCCGCCTGATGGAACTGCCGCAAGTAGTGAACCACATACCTCCACACCAATTTGGTTTCAGGAAGTCCCACGGCTGCCCTGAACAAATACATGGACTGGTAAACCAGGTGACGCATGGCTTCGAGCACAAACTCTACACGGTCGGCGTCTTTCTGGACGTGAAGCAAGCGTTTGACAAGGTGTGGCATGAGGGCCTTCTATACAAGATGAAAGCTCTCTTTCCTGCTCCCTACTATGCCATCCTGAGATCGTTCATCTCTAATCGGACGTTCGATGTTGCAGTGCGTGATGCTCGATCCAGCCTGGAAGAGATTCACGCAGGAGTTCCACAGGGAAGTGTTCTTGGGCCCTTCCTATACACCCTGTACACTGCTGACATGCCATCTCCCGCAAACAACGCCGAAGTCCCCCCGGCTCAGCTACTCCTGGCCACTTACGCCGATGACACTGCCATGCTGGCGTCTCATCCTTCACTGCAAACTGCCTCCAACGCAGTCCAGGAATGGCTGCACGCAATCGAAAAATGGACTGCCTAATGGAATGTGGCCATTAACTCCTCAAAGTCAGCCTGTGTAACTTTTTCCCTGCGACCCGGAACCTGCACAGATCTGACCTTCGATGGAAGCCCTATCACCAATGCTAGTTCGCACTGCTACCTAGGAGTTCATCTAGATCGGAGACTGACCTGGATCCGCTTGTCCGTATGAACGTCGAGATCTCAGGAACTATAAAATCTAGAAAGTTGAGATTCAGCATACAGAGAAAGTATGTTGACCAAGTATGTTGACGCATATTGCCACGCCCACTCTAAACCGCACAAAACTGCCACGTCCACACCTGTGAACCATTTTTAGAAATTTTTTGTAAATTTCTATCGACTTGCAAAAAAATTTTTGACACGTCCACTCTAACGCCCTAAAGCCGACGAACCGGTCACACCCACTTTTTTTAAAAAATGTTTGAATTTTTCTCATTTTATTCCACAATGTCTATCGATATCCCAGTATAATGACGAAATTTCACGTTCGCATTCACACTAGCTGAGTAACAGGTATGTAATAGTTTTTGTACTTCATGCTGGATATAAAGTGGGTGTACAAAAATTGAGAGTCACGAGTCTCCTAGATAAAAGCATAGATTCAGAAAGGAAAAAGAAAAATCAGCAATTATTTTGGAAAAATGTAGTTACCGCCTCAGCATACGCCCTCGGCGGCCCCCACCGAAACCCCTTCGTCAGCCAGAGACTTAAGTGTCGCCTCAGCAATTACCCTCGGCAGTCCCCGCCGAGACCCCTCTTGTCTAGATGACATCCACAAGTGTTTGGTATCGAATGGCACTTGAAATGCTGAGTCCCTACAAACATCGGGGTTCACCCGATACCCCTCGACACCACAGAACTGCATCCGCTCTAATTCCACTTATCGGCCAGATCAGCACTTTAAGTAAACAAATATGTAACAACAGAGTTGAGAATAACTGGAGAGTATAAATAAAGATTCATTCTGAAAATCAAAGGCAAAACGAACAGACGTTTAATATCTTTAAATAAAATCCAAATTAAATACCAAACTCGACGATACTCCCCAACCTCTATCAATCCACAAAAACCTACTTATCATTAATAAGAAGTTAATAAACTGTGTGAGTTCTTGTGTTTGCCGTGAAACGCCATTTTCGTTCCACAGAGATTTACGTTGGGCACCCATTAAAGGGATTTTGAAGATAGAAGTAGTTGTATCAGGATATTTTGGTTTTTCATTAGCTCTTGCAAAGTATTTTGCATGAACGTCATGAAGTCTTATTTGTCAATATGTTTGGAATGAGCAGAGCTTGTCGGTGCGGCGGGGCTTCTAGTTCTAGTTATCTAGTTATTATCTTTTAAATAGTTCCAAGAGTTCCAAGAGTAATAGAAATATTAATTTCAAAAATGTATGAGCTACATTTAATGACAAAACTTGCGGAGAGCCACTCCGTGGCGGAGAGTGTCGATGCTGATCCACACATCAGCAAAACTACAAAAATTTCTCTCACGGCTCTTTTTTTTGTACATACAAAAACAAGACTGATACTCGCCGATGAAAATGTAACGTTATAAATTAAAATATTGACTATTGAATATAATATTCTGAATAGTGGAATGACATTGCATAAAAGGATCTAGCAATAAAATATAATCTTTGAGGCTCTTAAGCTTGTACACATTGTGGACAATCTAAATCATGATCCACTACATTGCTGGATTAGATTTTTAAACCCGTTACTAGTAGAGTAAAAGGGTAAAATAGATTCGGTGAATAGTATGTACCAAGCAGAAGGAAGCGTCTCTATATAAAGTATATAAATTTTAATCAGGATCAATAGCCGAGTCAATCTGGTCATGTCCGTATGAACGTCGAGATCTCAGGAACTATAAAAGCTAGAAAGTTGAGATGCCCAAAACTGACACGACCACATTTCTGAACCATTTTTCGAAATTTTGTTTCTTTCAGTTAAAGTAATAAACAGTATGTACCTGTATTCTGCACCTTTGTATTTCAATTATTATATTTGTATAATATAATTATTAATTATTGTTTTGTAGATGATTGCCAGGGTTTTATTTAACATAATTAATCAATACGGCTTATGATCCTGAAATTTGTAGACTTGTATAAAAAATAAAAAGTAAAAAAATGAAATATTTCTTGTATAAAAAATAAAAAAATTAAATATTTCTTAGCCGGGAATTTGTTATATATTTTGGGAACTTTTCCTCCTCTCTCATAGAAATATTACATCTACATATCTACATGGAATACATCCAGAAGCCTTTCAGGGTAGGGGTTTAATTCTAGAGGCTACGGAGCAGAAGGTATCGATAACGCCGTTGACGAACTTTAAACAAGCAGCTGCTACACCAAGAAATATACAAAACTTACAAGTAGTACCAGCTTCGTTAGAAACGTCCTTCCGAATGACACTTCCTGCTGATCCAGTCACTCTTTAAGAAGTGCAGTGCCTTTCCAGTAAGCTAAAACGAAATAAAGCCCCTGGTTGATAACAAAACCATCCGAATGTTACAAGAACAGGCCATGCGATTTTTAATACGAATTTAAAACAGCATCTTTCTTGAGGGTAACATTCCAAAAGTCAGGAAGTCGGGCCACGCAGTCGGCAGCATTAATCAAAACCAATTGTTATAGTTAAGATTAACGTAATCCAACCATTGTTTTCCTATTGCGCTTTTATTTTGTCATTTATCGAAACAAACGTTTAGTTATAGTCATCGGTATACGGAGCGTTCGGAAATACGAACTAGCTCAGTTTTGAAGTCAGTTGTTTACATACTTCGCCTGCATGCAAACGTTTTTCTCGCGCTGGCTTGACCCTTTCGCTGTCAAAGGAAACTACAAAAACTAAGAACAAAATTTGAACAATAAGTTTTGTTACTTCAAATGATATTGAAAAAGATCTCTGCTTAAACAATATTCATGATGCTTAAGCCAGGAAAAAAAAACAACCAGAACTGGACTCCTATAGACCCATCAGCCTTCTTCCATACCTTGAAAAATTATGGAGAGGCTAATCCTTCAGAAACTGCCAAAAGTTGATGCTGCTGTCAAAGCGGTCACAAAGTTCCAATTTCGTATTCAGTGTGCCACACCAGAATAACTTCATAGAGTGGTCAACTTTACATTATAGGAAAGAGTACGCGGTAGCCGCTTTAGCCCTTTCTTGGACATTCAGCAAGCATTCAAAAGACTGTGTGTAGCATTCAACCTGCAATGATAATTTGGAGATCTTGCCACACGAGCTTCTGGGGTGTCAGCTGTATGGTTTCTTAATCTTAAATAAAAACCACGTGCGGAAGGTTTCAATTCTATTGAGTTTCTTTTTACATCGTTTTTAACATTTCAATCTGCATAGGCTCCTCTCTATTTCTCTTTTCTTAATTTATTTTATTTCACCTCCATTCACATTACCACTTAATTTAAATTCACTTAAAATTTATTAATTTGATATATAATAAAAACGGTAATAGGAGCACTTCCATTATTTTCTCCACGACCAAAAGATCATTTGTGAGGGAGTGTGTTTCTTAGGTAGTTAAGTTAAATATTGTTTTTAATTGATTTTATTTTTGTTTCATTTTAAATCATGGGATTAAATGGGATAACTGTGAATTTTTTTTCGAAAACCGACCATATAAAGTATATGCGTTCTTGATCAGGATCAATGGCCGAGCCGATCTGGACATGTCCGTCTGTCCGTTTGAACGTCGAGATCTCAGGAACTATAACAGCAACAGAAGGTTGAGATTCAGCATACAGATTCCAGAGACATTGGTGCAGCGCAATTTGTAGACCCATGTTGCCACGCCCACTCTGACGCCGATAATCCGCCCAAAACTGCCACGCACACACTTTTGATAAAAGTGTCACACCCACTTTTTCAACAATTTTTAAATTGTTTCGAATTTGATATCTGATAGTCGTGGAACTGGACTAACGTTTGACAATGGCAAAAATTCACAGATCGCGGTGGAACTTCGTGGCTAATTGTTGTTGTTGTTGTGTTGATATCGATTGCGGCACAAATGGGGGGATGGGTACTTCGAGGGCCAACTTGAGACACGTGACCATATCTCGCTCACTAAGCTCTAATGTTGGGGTTGATTAATTGGACGGCAGCCTCCAATTTATAGCTGCACGGCGATCGTAGCAGCCAATAATACCCTTTGGAACTGGGTAAGGCTGGCATGAACTGGTTGCCTTGGCTAGGGTAAGCCAAATTTTAGGACCACGTACCACGTACGTATTTTATCCTACAGAAAAATAAAAATACCTTTTAGTAGGTGCCGATAAACCTAAATTTAAATAGATTCCAATGCGATTTCGGTAGCAACAGTTTAACCGGTGGAAGTTAGAGATAAATCTCGCACAATGGGGCCAAGAAAAATTCGTAATCTCTTGTGAAATTTTGAAAGGCCGTGAGCTTTAAAGAATGCTATTAGAAGTAAGGGATAAATCCGAATATTTAGAGCTGGACTCACTAAGTGGAGAATATCACAAAAACTTAATCCGAAACCATATGTAATATCGGATAATTTAAAGCTAGGCTTAGAAAGTGGAGAGCGGCTTAAAAAGCTTAGTCAAAATCCAAGTATGCTTTTAGGGTTAAATGAATATTGAATTATTTATATAGGATAGATGGCCGCCTCGCCGGTAGGTATCACAAGGGGATCAACGCGCCACCAACGGTGGTACGCGCCGTAATTGTGACACACTACTGGAAGTGCAACTGCACTCTCCACGCGAGGGCGGCTGGGAACAGGCTCTTAGTTAGGTCATGTCTCTGCTAACAGTGCTGGCTAATCGTAGTTGGGCTGGAGCTGATAACTCTCAAAAATTTCCACACCTCCGGGCCGGACTAAGGTGTCTTTAGACCCGTACCGAAAGTCTGCCAGGCTGGGGGCCCGTGTAACAACTAGCCAAGTCGCTAAGGGAGAGTTCGGGCAAGTGGCGTCCGCCCGGTCTAGTTAGCCTTACCCGGGTACTGCGGATCTCTGCCCGGGCGGACCTTTTATTTCTCTGCAACTCGTGGGTACTATGAGCAATATACCAAATATACCGGGTACTGCGGATCTCTCCCCGGGCGGACCTTTTATTTCTCTGCAACTCGTGGGTACTATGAGCAATATACCAAATATACCGGGTACTGCGGATCTCTCCCCGGGCGGACCTTTTATTTCTCTGCAACTCGTGGGTACTATGAGCAATATACCAAATATACCGGGTACTGCGGATCTCTCCCCGGGCGGACCTTTTATTTCTCTGCAACTCGTGGGTACTATGAGCAATATACCAAATAATTTTAAAATACCGCAGGCCTTGACTGCGGGAAATGTCGCAAGACATTACGAGGACCGTCTCCTTGACGGACGCTTCTGCTTCGAAGTGGGCAAACACCACCCTGACGCCTCCGACGAATACGCCTAAGAGGCAGAAGGTAGAAGAGCAGGCTACTGACTGCTCCCTTCGATGGCCCAAGTACCTCAAGGGCTGCAAAGGCAACTGAGGTACGCAAGCCATCATATGCGACCGTAACTGGGGCCATTAAGGTTGCGGTCGTACCAGAGGGGTACCTTAAGGTCATCCTCAGCAGTGAGAACCACTCACAGCTCGAGGACGCACTACTGAAAGAAATAGTCCTCTCCGGTTGGGATTCGCCAATCAAGTTTGGAGGAATCCACTTTAGGGTGGGTCACCAGTAAGTGGAGCGGTGTTTCCCTGGAGGTAAGGATGGGCGACGACTTGCCATCGTCACACAACATCACCATCTTCTGCCCCAGGACAGGGGACAAAACAACAAAGTGGATCATGGAATTGATCAAAAAACAGAATGACTTTGACACTGAGAACTGGCGTCTTATATCAAGGAAGAATGAGGGTGGTGGCTCGCTCCTCAGCCTTGGCCAAGATTATCTCTAGAGACCACAAGCTGAGCTTCAGGTTTGGAGACATCTCAGTTTGTGGTTTAAAGAAGGCCAAAGCGATCAAAGCCGACACGAGACAGGTTGAGACTCCTCGAAATCTACCAGTCTCCGCGGAGAAGGAGAAACCCAATAAGCTCTCAGAATCCAGCGAGCTGGCTCAGCTGGTGAGCCTCTACTGCCGTACGGGTATCTTGTTGGTCCTCCTGTTGCTAGCGAGTCCACCTCCGAATTTAGGACGAGATTCGCTATTGTAATGCCTCTTTGGTTGCTCCTTCCCACACCCCAGAGCCAGTGGGACGCGTTCCAATCGCCTGCAACAATGAACTTCGTCTGGAACTCTTTCAAAATGTCCTTAAACTCGTCCGTAGTCCATGCAAATCTCGGTGGGCAGTAGACCGCTCCAAAGCTTATAGGACCAAGTGCCGTTTCAATAACCGCTGGCGCAAGTTGCACCTTGGTCGTGGCTATTGGTGTCTGCGGGAAGTGGGCAAGGCTAGATTTGATTAAGATAGCTGCCCCTCCTTTGGCGTTGCCACCACTCGGATCATTGGCAGTGTAAGCTACAAAGCCGAATAGCTTAGGCGTCTCTGCCCCCTTGCAGTGTGTCTCGCTGATCAGTAACACATCGATTTCGTGACGTCGCACGAAACACTCTACTTCAGGCAACTTCGTGGATACGCCGTCGGCGTTCCACACTAGGATGCGCAGCGGCATCATTATGGCGCTTGACGCGCTTGGAGAGCAGTGAGCAGATTGATAATCTGCCGCTGCTGATGTGACTGTTGTTGCTGTTGCTTCATCATCATCATCATTAATTCCATTTGCTTCTCTTGAATCGAGCGCAAAGAATTAATGTTTTCATTAAGCGTCTGCAGGATGGCTTCAATGCTGCTGCTAGCATCCGTCGAGCGCTGAAGTGTACCCCTTGTCCGGCTGCGGCTCCTTTGACGACTGGGGCTTCCATCATAGGGCTGCTGCTGTTGCTTCTGTTGTTGGTGCGTCAGGCTCATTGGTTGCTTGTGGTGAATGGACCCTCTAGCCACATCTGCATAAGATATTCCGCCTCGAGAAGAGGGGATCTCCTTACCTCCAGCTAAGCCCCGTGGAGTTGGTCGCTCGCTTACTTCTGTTCTTCCAGCCACTCCACTTCTGGGTCTGGATCGCTGCAGGAACGCTTGTAGCTTGCTGCAACCTTTATAGTTTGCAGGATGCTGATTTATATATTTTATGCATGCGAAGAACGAAGTGTTTGATTAATTCAAATTGTTCAAATCATATGTCGAGTACCAAACGGGCAAGAAAATAAAAGCTTTGCGAAGTGACAACGGGACAAAATATGTAAACCGGCAGTTTACAGAGTATTTGAACACCTGCGGCATAAAGAGGCAATTAACGGTTCCGTATACACCACAACAAAACGGTGTCGCGGAACGCGCTAATCGAACGATCGTCGAGATAGCCAAAAGTATGCTGATTCATGCGAAATTAGAGGAGTTTTTGTGGGCCGAGGCCGTGTCCACAGCTTCATATTTGCGTAACAGGTGCCCTTCCAAAGCACTCATGGGCGCTACACCCTTCGAAATATGGCAAAATAGGAAGCCATCCGTTAAACATTTGCGAGTGTTCGGATATCGCGCGTTTGCACTGGATAAGACAAGAAAAAGCAAGTTCCAGGCAAAAGGAAAAGAGTATATATTTGTAGGATACTCTTCAACAGATAAGGCTTACCGTTTATACGATCGGGAAAAACGTATCATTGTTGCACGTCGTGATGTCAAATTTGTAGAGGATGAGTTTGATAACACTGAATCTGAAAAATGCACTATTTCGGAACAAAATAATGACTTCGCTACAAACATCATTCACCTTGAGTCAAACATCCAAGTACCAGAGCAGCAGCGGCAGGCTATGCCCATGGTGGTCGAGCAGAGCAGTAATTCTTACGACAGCTATGACTCCGGTGAAGAGGAGGAGGAGTTTGTAAGCGCAAGCGATGAAAAGCAAATTCTCACTGAGGAGGAGATCGTAACAGACGTACAAGAGCAAGAAAGCAACGCTCCTCGACGTGGACCCGGCAGACCAAATATTATTCGCAGTGGTAAGTCCGGTAGACCCAGAAAACAATACAACAGCCTCAATTACATTGAAAACATTGAGACGCCACAGTGCGTTGGAGACGCTTTACGGGGCGAGCATGCCCAAGACTGGAAGACGTCAATGCAGAAAGAATATGATGCTCTCATTTCAAATAACACATGGACATTGTGTGATTTACCTCCAGGACAGAAGGCCATAGGATCCAAGTGGGTCTTTCGCGTCAAAAAGGATAAAGAGGGAAATATACAAAAGTTTAAATCAAGACTTGTTGCTCAAGGTTGTGGGCAAAAGATGGGCGTCAACTATTCGGAAACGTTTTCTCCAGTAATCCGCTACGAAACCATCAGAATGCTATTCGCTATAGCAGCAGAAAAACAGCTATGCATGCACCAGGTTGACATATCAAACGCATATTTAAACGGCAGACTTCAAGAAGAAGTGTATATGAGGCAACCACAAAACTTCATTGATGAGAAGCATCCAAACAAAGTATTAAAGCTTCAAAAGGTGATCTACGGACTTAAACAGTCTGGGCGTGTCAGGAATGACACATTGGACGAAGTTTTAAAGAGCATTGGTTTCAAGCGCAGCAAAAATGAGGCGTGCCTGTACGCAAAGCAGCAGCAGCAACAACAGAGCTACATTGCAGTATATGTCGACGATCATTAGCTACGACGAGAACGAGATCAGCGCGATTAAGAGGAAGATCGCAACTAAATTCGACATACATGATGGCGGCCAACTAAATTATTTCCTTGGCATGGAAATCCAACGAGAAAGTACAAGAGGGTCGATTTCGCTATGCCAGAAGCAGTTCATCATAAACCTATTGGATGAATATGGCATGCAAAATTGTCGTCCCGCAGCTACGCCGCTAGACCAAAGAAACTAGAATAACAAGATGCGTAACGGCCATACATTCGTTTGGCACTATGCAGCCACATTTTTGGTGAAGGCCACATTTGCTCTCTTTCCGCTCGCTTACGCTGGGAGCGTAAAAAATCTAAAAATAGAATTTTCTTGCTTGTAAAAACAAGTAAAAAGAGTAAAGACAAGAGTAAAAACAAGAGACGAGAATGCGTATATGTGTGCGTGTTGTGCTAGAATACGATTTTCGGGCCGAAATCAATTCTGATCGAAGAAACGAATTTACATATTTGGAGTTGTGGCCAAATTCGTAGCAATATGATGAAACAAAATAAAAATTCACGCCCTGACTATTATAATTTTAAAATTTTTTAAATTCGTTTGTTAAGATCGCCGCTCGAATTAGCTACCTTTTACATATTTATATTTATGTTGATAATTAATTATGTGTAATATATATACACTACTTTTATTTGTGCACTAATGCTCAACAATAAATTTTTTATACACATTTGTTTTTAATTATTTTTAAAAATATTTCAAAAACTTTAATGTGTATTTTACAAATATTAATAAAAAGATCAGATGGTGCCTTTAGTTTCCCGAAGTATTAAAAATTTAAGTAATAAAAATTAATAAAATAAATAAAAATATTAAAACTGTTTATTGCAAAAGTGATATCTGGAGGCACGAAGTGCGGACACAAGCACTCAACAATCATTGCCTTATTATTTTTTCTCACGTCGCAAGATGAATACTCTAATGACAAATATAATAATATAAAGCCATTTTCGAAATTTATTTTGTGATGTACCTAGATTCGGCTATTACTATTTCTAAGCATTATTTAAATAATAATAACGTTGAGGCAATGCAAAACAAGAATTTTTCGCATGGTGCCAATTAATAAAAAATAATATAGATTTAAAGTCAACGAACTTCTAAGGTGAAGGGCATATTTTGACAAATTCACAATGCATGAGCATACGTGTGCACACATACAGTTGTCTGCTATGACTGCATGCGTAGAAAAGAGCTGTTTGCTGTAGCGCTCTCCGCTCTTTCTCTCTCGAACAAAAACTCGAGAGAGCCTGGAGCCACCTCTAGAGCCACGGCCAAAAAAATCGCGTGCCAAAAACTTGTATGGCGTTACGCATCTTGTTATTCTAGTGTCTTAGGCTAGACCCTGGTTATAAGATGGGCTGTAGAAATGAGAATTGTGTCAAGGTAAATATAACACAATTTCAATCATTAATCGGTTCCCTTATGAATTTAGCAGTCTTGAGCCGACCAGACATTTTGCAAACAGTGAGCAAACTGTCGCAAAGAAATACTGATCCACCCAGTAAAGACGAGACTGCAGCGAAACATGTTTTGAGATACCTTTCAGCCACGGTTGATCTCAAAATCACATACAGCAAGTCCGGCGAACAGGTAATGGGCTTCGCTGACGCAGACTGGGCAACTTCATGGACTTCAGCTAAGCAGAGCGTCGTCGCCATGAGCAGCACAGAAGCAAAGTACGTTGCTTTATTCACGGCTGCAAAAGAAGCGGTGTATCTTCGCCGTTTGCTTTTAGAGATTGGATGGTCATTAGATGGACCAATAACCATATGTGGCGACAACATAAGTTCTCATCATATTGCGAAGAATCCAGTACACCATAAACGCACTAAGCACATAGATATTAAGTATCATTTTGTTCGTGAAAAAGTAGAATGTAATGAAATAATTCTTGAATATGTACCCACTGATAAAAATGTTGCAGATGTACTAACGAAAGGCTTTGCTTACACAAAAGCAACAGAATTTTGCTAAGTTGCTTGGATTAAATTAATTTTCGTTTTACATCACATATATATAGCTTAAGAGGAAGTGTTGAAATTACGTTATATTTTAATGTTTTGATCTGGCATATATAATGTATGTTTTGATCTGGCAACGCTCAATTATAGCTTAAGAAGTCATTGTGAAATTCCTATTACTCAGTTTCAATTAAACCGTCAACTACACCACTACGTTCTTGTGTTTATTTGCTCGGTTGGTCTAGAAGCACATAACGGTTGTCCTGATCGTACGGTAAACAACTAACAATATTAATAATAATAATAATAATAATAATAATAATAATAATTATAATTGTAATAATAATAATAATAATAATAATAATAATAATAATAATAATAATAATAATAATAATAATAATAATAATAATAATAATAATAATAATAATAATAATAATAATAATAATAATTTGAATCATTATAATAAGACAACCAATAAGTAAACATATTGCCGATTTTGCTAGTGTCAGCACTTTGCTGTCACGAGCGATCGGCCTGCGGGCTACGCTAAGTTTCAGTAATAAAATAAGAATATATCATGAAGTAAACGCGGTGAAGAAAAATCAAATAAAGATGAAAATAACTAATTACGTTTGGAATTAATTAACTACATGGCGACCGTGACAGGACCAATCTTCGGAAGAACCAAAAATACAAAATAAAATAAATTTTTTTTTTTAAATAAAAGCGACAACAAGTACGACTGGTTATCCGTCACTTGTACCAACGTTGGAAGATATGCAGATGCCAAATACAACACCAGCGCGGGAGACCTAAAAAAATTGAACACCAAAGCTACTAATAAAAATCGTTGGTGTTCGATTACAAAAATAATACAAAAAGGATGGCAAAAATAAACTGAGTGAGTAAAGTTTAAGTATGATATGGGTAAGCGCGGAGGCGAAAACAAAAAAATGAATAAAGGAATAGCCCATATTAAGTGGCTACTATTTACAAAAACGCCACCACCCGCCTGGTCAACTGCACAAAAATTGCAGGAAGAATTAGACAATCTGCAAAATTTAATAAAGCAGAAAAAAGACAAGCCCCACACCAAAACTTACTCTAATATAAAAATATTAAAAAACAAAGAAATTAATCTAAAGCGCCTCCTAAGAAACAGCTTCCAACCAAGAAGAAGACGTGCCCAGCGGACTGCGAGGGAATTTGGAGCCCTTTTTGGCAAGGAACCTGTGCGATGACCAGCACCGGTACCGCCTGAGCCCATAGGCCCAGGACAGCAACAGCCGAAAAACAAGCGGGAGGCAAACCGCCACCTGAACCTTCGAGGGAGCGTTAGCGTGCCGGGCCGGCGACGTCCAGCTGACGCAAGTAGAACCTGCAGCCAAAAATATTCCTGAAGCAAGGAGGAGCTGCGAAATAAAATATTTTTTTTTGTTGCCCTGCGTGGCACACCATCCTCGATGCACTGCGCTGCATATTAATATTACACAAAATATTGTAACATTAAGCGGAATTTTTTCTGCTCGATGAGAAGAATGGCCCGTGAAGCCATACACCAATTAGGCAGGAAAATGTAACAATATAAAAAAAAAATGGTGGTGGTTATTCGGGACAAAGTGTCTGCAACATGTTTATCTTTCCCCTTGAGGTAAATTTATCTCAATTAATTTAATTTAATTTAATCTCAATTTTTGCTTATAAAAATTATTAGCTGATATGGTTTCTGTTTCAAGGCCAAAAATATCGCTATATTCGGTGCATAATTTTGTTAAATCGCTTTTAAATAACGATGGAAATTTAAGAAGTTTTAATACTTCTGAAGTTCTTTGTGCACTATTTTCTATATTTGCATTGTAAACATCATAATCATCTAATGATTCGCTCTTTATATTTGCGCTGCTAACTATAGCGTATTTTTCAGTTGTATTTATAATTCGAATCAAGACGTTCTGAGTGTTTACGAGTGCACTTGCTATTATTATGCCAGGTTGGAATTCCTGGTTGGGGATGAGGACATGTGTGTCAGTAGATGTAGGGCCTCAAAGTAAACCAATCTTCTTGGTCGTGGAATTCCAAAATATAATTGTATTTCTTAATGAAATCCAAGCCAATTATACCATCCCCTGGTATAGGAAAATTGTCAGGTACGATATAGAATTCATATGGTATTGCTGCATTAGCGATACACATTTCTAAATGTAGTGTACCTAGAGACAAAATTGTCCCTTGCCCTATTCCTGATATATTTGTTATTGGATTTAAATCGTTAAGATTATTGTTTCTGCATTTAAGCAGGGAAATTTCTGCACCTGTATCTATTAAAAGAGTTACCCATGTTACCCATAGTTTTACTGTAGATTGTCGCTCAATGGGGCATGTTCGTTTTCCGATTGTATGTTTCGGACATTGTGGGTATGACTTGTTTTGTAGTTACGGTGTTGGTTACCTCTTGAGTAACCTCCACCTCTATTATAATTTTGGTTACCACCTCGTCCTCTGTTTCCACCATGGTAGCCACCTCTGCCTCTATAATTGTTATTATATGAGTTATAATTTCCTCGGCCATTACCTCTGTCTTGGTAATTGCCTCGGTTATTATAACCTCGATAGTGTCCTCTTTTATTATAGAATAGTACACTATTCGATTTGCCGAGTATTTTCGAAATTTATTTCGAAACAGTATCTTATATATTTTTCAACCACGCTGTTCATTGTGGTGAAATTTCCTGCTTCTAAAATTGCTTTTATTTTTTCGTTCTTTTTCATTGCAGAGATCGCTTCTTTTGTAGCAAATTTATCCGCATTGTTGGCATCCAGACCATCGTCTATAAACGCTGCCCAAGTGATTTACGGCAATTCGCATATATCGTATGCCTTTAATACATTTATTATACCGATAATTGTCTTTTCATTTTCAAGATTGTATGATAAAGGACCAATCATTTTATTTTTCTTTGAAATCCTCTTCTAATTCCTATTCGCGTTCATCTACTTCGATAGCTATTGGACTATCAAAAATTGTAGAGTTTGAAGATTTTCCCGAATTCTGTTATTTTCAGATTTTTTATTGATGTTTGCCAGTCCATTTATATCGCTTATATCTGAATCATTAATTCATAATTTGTCATATTTTATATTTTTTTTTGGAACACTTTTATTATTAAAATTATTACCATAGTTTATTGTGCCCTTATTTTTTCGTTTTAATTTTCCTTTCCCTTTTTTATATTGTTTATAAATTACCAGCCCTAATTTTTTAGTAGGCATTTATTGTGTAATTTGCCTTTATGAATGCATTTGTAGTTAGCAGTATACTAATTTCTAGCAGCAGAACGGTAATTAGATTTAAGTTAGTGGTTTCCACTTTATTCTATTAATTACATAGCACTGTCTTAGAGTATTATTCCCATTTTGGGTGCTTTTTTTCTGTTACTATGCTTAAAAGATAATCGTTTCTATTATCTATGCTACTTATCTTATTATCTCTCATTTAAGTTGGGATTTTTATTTGCATTTTCTTGTTCTATTATAATTGTTTATCGTTCTAAATATCTTGTTTCTCCTTTTTTTATAATTAATAAATAATTACATTTAATGTTTAATTTTTGGTTTTCCGAACCTTCTATTGCTGCTCTTTAATTTAGTTCTCGATCTTTACAGGTTCCTAACTAACTTTTTGTGAACTTTACGAGTATTTGTTTAATTTTATATTAAAGTAGAAAAAATTGTCATCTTCGCTCTGGACCAATTATAGATTTGCTCTCGTGTAAGCTCGGCGTAGCCGACATTCCCTCGAAGACGCAAGGGACGGTTTTCCCCTCGCGATTGTTTCATCTGCTACTGCTCAGGCGGTACCGGTGCATCGCACAGGTTTCTTCCATGTTATTTTCCGGAATGCAGTGTCTGCACTTGTAGTGGCAATGCACACTGTCCATCGGTCCAGGGAGTTTTTTTTCAGTTGTGGTATCACCTTTGGAGATGGAGGTTTTTTTATTTCTTATTGATTTAAGACATTTATTGCAAATTCTGATTGAGTTGTTGAATTTTTATTTCGCTTAGCGTATTTTTAAGCTTGTAGTTTGCAGGCGGTTGACCAATATGGTAAATTTTCTTGTGAATATTGCAGCCACTTTAAATGAGCTATTCTTTAGCCGCGTTTTAGACATTTCACAATTTTCTAACTAACTAACTTTTTTCTTGGTCTTCTTCCATGTAAACGCAGCTTATTTTTCCTTGGCCGTCTTCTTGTTATTGTTGCTTTTACTGCCGTAGTGTTCGGATTGCACACCACGCATCTTGTTGTAATCAATGGCTACTGCTGATCTCTCATCACACAGGCAGAATGGTGTTGTAGTGGTGTTAGTGCTAAAGCAGTTCTATGTTACTTCTGAAGATAGCTGATGTTGCCGGGTAGTTCTCGTTAAAATTTCCTCTGATGATTACAACACAAAAAAAAAAAATCGAGGAACATCCGTAAAAATACATTATCTCTTCCCAGCATCTTATCAATTTTCAAAGTTCAAATGCGTCACAGTTGTCATGTCAAACACACATATTTCCAATTGATATTCACTCCACTCCAATAATGACAATGGTTTTATTCAAGTCCTTAAATTCGTAATTTTATTTAAATGAGATTGGATCAGGGAAGGTCCCGCTCCAATCGAAGTATACTCGTGAGAGATCTTGGGATACACAGTACAAAAGGGTTCTTAGCCTAAATTGAATAGCAGCACTGCCAGCATATTCGAATTGTCGCCGAGTGACGGCGCTGGAGTGGGAGGATTGCTTTAGGCACACATGGCATGCGGTCAGCGCTTTGGGCCAGCGAGAGATTGCTGACTATGCAGTTATGTTTGTTGGCCTTCAAGTCGATGCTCGCATTACGAATGCACTTGGGTCGGGGACTGTTTATGTGCGTGTTCAGCCTGTCTATTTGCCAGGTTCCGACGGAATCCCTGGCTGTGTGCTTAAGTTTTTACGGAAGCCTTGTGCAAGCCTCTACTGAGACTTTTTTTCTATCTCTGGAATCTTCACAGTCCACAAGAGAGAATGCTATCGAGTTCCCCGACTATCAGATAACCGTTACTCAGCTAGTGTGAATGCGAACGCATAATTTCATCATTTTTCTCGGATATCGATAGGAATTGGGGAATAAAATGAGAAAAAAATTAAAATTGTTCAAAAGTGTGGGCGTGACCGGTTTGGCGGCTTTAGGGCGTTAAAGTTGGCGTGACAAAAAGTTTTTTGGCAAATCAATAAAAATTTACAACGACGATACTGATGTGCCGCTTTTGGTCTAGGATGCATTCCAGAAATGTGCCAATGAGACGTTCACCAACCGAACAGGTAGTTGGCCTGGTGTCAGTTTTGGTATAACCCTCGAGAGGAAGCTTACCTTCAGCAGGCACATTAGAAGTATTCAACAAGCATTCAGAACCAAGATAGCTAGGACGTCTTGGCTCATTGTGTCACGCAACAAACTATGGCTTGACTACTTGGTAAATATTTACAAGTCCATATTGGCCTCCTGCAAAGTCCCCTAAATAAGATCCGGGTTGTACAGGTGAAGACCCTAAGAAGGATCTGAGGAGCTCCTTGGTACATGAGAACCAAAGACATCGAACGCGACCTCAAAGTACCCAAGCTCGCAGACAAGCTCAAAACCATAGCTGAAAAACACATAGAACAGGTCAATGCACACCCAAACAGCCTGGTTACAAAAGCTAGGCTAGAGTCAGAAAAAGATTTAAAAGACACAACCCTCTTAACCACCCTGATTGGGTCTTGACATGGGAGGACTTACTATCCTTACCTTATCAATAATAATTTCTAATTAATAATAAGTTCTACTAGGATAAAACTTTTGTTAGTCTAAGCTAACAAACACGCAATGAAAACTAAAAAAAAAACTGGGGTTTATTCGCATTTGACAATGATGACACAAAACGAAGTAAGATTCGAAAAATTTCAGCAAACAAGAATCAAAATGTTAATCCGTACTGAAAGAATCAAAGTCATCATAATCAAAATTCTACCTCAAAATTGTGTTTCCTATAATGCGAATTATAAATAAAATCCTAATATAAACAATAACTCTCAAGAATTAAGAAGAAATGTATATGTCGGGTTAAGAATATCAGGGGCCTCGCCGTCCGTCCGTCCGTCCATATCAGCGTCGCTCAAATCTCTTTTCACTATATAATTTTATGCAGCTGTGCGCAGTCAACGAGTCCACTTGCGTCTGCTTTGGCTCCTCCACGATTAATGCCCTCACTCCAGTTTCGTGCAGCCTGCTTTGTCTCTTCTCAATTTTTGGCATTCCCTTTTCATTATATCGTTTTCCCTTTCTAACCAAGCAGCGCAAGTGGCCACGTTCAGCAACAGCTCTATCGCTCTCGTTTTTGCAAAATCCCGTTCATAGATAATTCATCTATTCATCCTCACACATTGACAATAAATAGGAACACGCATAATAGCAAAGGGAACATGGAGAAGAAGTAAACAGCGACTACACGCACACTCATTATTTTCGCCACGACATATACAAAGGTAGAATTTACAATCAAATAAATTGCACAACACCTATAGCGTCTAATGGCCGCCACGCTAGTAGGTATCACAAGTGGATCAACGCGCCACCAACGGTGGTACGCGCCGTAATTGTGACACACTACTGGAAGTGCAACTGCACTCTCCACGCGAGGGCGGCTGGAAACAGGCTTTTAGTTAGGTCATGTCTCTGCTAACAGTGCTGGCTAATCGTAGTTGGGCTGGAGCTGATAACTCTCAAAAATTTCCACACCTCCGGGCCGGACTAAGGTGTCTTTAGACCCGTACCGAAAGTCTGCCAGGCTGGGGGCCCGTGTAACAACTAGCCAAGTCGCTAAGGGAGAGTTCGGGCAAGTGGCGTCCGCCCGGTCTAGTTAGCCTTACCCGGGTACTGCGGATCTCTGCCCGGGCGGACCTTTTATTTCTCTGCAACTCGTGGGTACTATGAGCAATATACCAAATATACCGGGTACTGCGGATCTCTCCCCGGGCGGACCTTTTATTTCTCTGCAACTCGTGGGTACTATGAGCAATATACCAAATATACCGGGTACTGCGGATCTCTCCCCGGGAGGACCTTTTATTTCTCTGCAACTCGTGGGTACTATGAGCAATCTACCAAATATACCGGGTACTGCGGATCTCTCCCCGGGCGGACCTTTTATTTCTCTGCAACTCGTGGGTACTATGAGCAATATACCAAATAATTTTAAAATACCGCAGGCCTTGACTGCGGGAAATGTCGCAAGACATTACGAGGACCGTCTCCTTGACGGACGCTTCTGCTTCGAAGCGGGCAAACACCACCCTGACGCCTCCGACGGATACGCCTAAGAGGCAGAAGGTAGAAGAGCAGGCCACTGACTGCTCCCTTCGATGGCCCAAGTACCTCAAGGGCTGCAAAGGCAACTGAGGTACGCAAGCCATCATATGCGACCGTAACTGGGGCCATTAAGGTTGCGGTCGTACCAGAGGGGTACCTTAAGGTCATCCTCAGCAGTGAGAACCTCTCACAGCTCGAGGACGCACTACTGGAGGAAATAGTCCTCTCCGGTTGGGATTCTCGAATCAAATTTGGAGGAATCCACTTCAGGGTGGGCCACTTGATAGTGGACTGCCGCAACGAAACCACTGCTGAGTGGCTGCAATCAGCAGTCCCCAGCCTCAGTAAGTGGAGCGGTGTCTCCCTAGAGGTAAGGATGGGCGACGACTTGCCATCGTCACACAACATCACCATCTTCTGCCCCAGGACAGGGGACAAAACAACAAAGTGGATCATGGAATTGATCAAAAAACAGAATGACTTGGACACTGAGAACTGGCGTCTTATATCAAGGAAGAATGAGGGTGGTGGCTCGCTCCTCAGCCTTGGCCAAGATTATCTCTAGTGATGACAAGCCGAGCTTCAGGTTTGGAGACATCTCAGTTTGTGGTTTAAAGAAGGCCAAAGCGATCAAAGCCGACACGAGACAGGTCGAGACTCCTCGAAATCTACCAGTCTCCGCGGAGAAGGAGAAACCCAATAAGCTCTCAGAATCCAGCGAGGATCTGGCGGATGATGAGAATCTTGTTGCGGCCATCATCGAAATGGGGGATCATACCCCAATATCCTCTCAGGAAATAGGCATGGAATTAGACCTACTGAGTAAGGAAGAAGCGATACCGGCGGATGGTGATCTGGGTATCTCCAGATTAGCAACGCCGACGATGGAGCCGATCATATAATGGTCGGAAGTACAGGGATAGCTCAGGTGAACATCCATCGCGCCAAGGCGGACTCGGCTGTGCTGGCGTTCACCAAACAACATCTTGGGCTAGCCCTGGATACCAGGGTTCCTGTAGGAACCAGGGCATAAAAGGACTGTACGTAAAGAACGCCAAGGTAATTTGGGATCAACGGGCCTCTAGCCCTAGAGCCTGTATCCTGGCATGTAGAAGTATTAATTATTATATACTTACAGAATTTCTCACGCGGGACTGTGTACCGATCGTGGTAGAAGATGTGGGAGCAGCCAAGAAGACTGTGGTGGCATCGGTATACTTTGCCGGTGACGAGGCGTGCCCACCGCCCGAAATCACTGCACTGGCAGAATACTGCAAGAGGACACACTCACCTATCATCATCGGATGTGATGCAAATGCACATCACGTGATATGGGGCAGCAGCGACGTAAATCAAAGAGGGAAGGGTTCAATGCCTCCTTACTGCGGAATCCAGCTTCTGGGGTAACCGGGAAACTCCGTACCACTCTAGAACTGGAGGCCGCCGTAGAAGATATTAGCTCTTACTAACGCGTTTAGAGAAAACTGCTCCCTTGGTCGAGCCAAGAGGGAAGAAGATGCTCCATGGTGGAACGACCAATTGGAAAAGTTACGGAAAGCGACCAGGCGTCTCTTTAACAAAATAAAAAGAGAAGAGAACTGGGATGCCTACCGGAATAAACTGACTATGTATAACCATGAGATCAGGAAAGCCAAACGAAGGAACTATAGAACCTTCTGTGAGGCAATAGAAGGCGCAAGACTTCACAGAGCAATCTCCAAAGGAGTGCCAGAATCAAATCAGGCACTACGTACGGAGGATAACTCCTTTACTATAGGAAGTAAGGAGAAACTTGAGCTACTACTGGCAACTCACTTTCCGGGAAGCACGCTTCAAACGGATAGGAATACCCCGGTAACGGCTCAAAGTAGACCGTGTGCTACTGATTGGGCCAAAGCAAAATCAATAGTAACAACGGAGAGATTAAGATGGGCAATTGGTACCTTCCAGCCCTACAAATCTCCTGGTCCAGGTGGCATTCAGCCAATCCTGCTACACCGAGCGCTAAATCAGCTCGCAGTGCCGATCAGGAAAATACTGATCAGCAGCCTAGCTTTAGGACACATACCTACTGCCTGGAGTATAGCAAAAGTGGTCTTCATTCCAAAAGCTGGAAAAAAAGACATCACTGATCCGAAGTCGTTCAGACCCTTCAGCTTAACATCGTTTTTGCTAAAAACGTTGGAAAAGCTAGTGGATGTCAGCATTAGAAGCACTCTGCTTGTAGAGCCTCAATATGACCAGCGAATGGGGCAAGGAAGTAGGCCTGAGCCTAAGTCCTAGCAAAACTATTATTGTTCCTTTCACAAATAGGTACAAGCTACAGAGAATGAAGGCAATAACCCTGTCAGAATGTCGCATAAAGCACCGCTTAGCACCACTAAGGTGAAACTTCATAAGTTGCAAAGAATGGCCTGCATAAGCATGACCGGAGCAATGCGTACCTGTCCCACTGCAGCCCTAGAAGTACTAATGGAGGTAACGCCGCTTCATATCGCCATTGAAATGAAACGGAGAGCCACCCTAATAGGAATTGAGGGAGCAGGAAATGACTGCAACCTTACAAGAAAGGATGCTGAATGCCTAAAAAGGGATATCCCTTTGCTGATGCAACCAAGGGATGAGATGCCAGCTGAGCACAGGTTCGCTCAGAACTTCAGCACTCATCTCAGTAATAAAAACAGTTGGACAACCCTGGGGAAAGTACACCCTATGAAACCACAAACAATAAAGTGGTATACATACGGATCCCTCACCGACGAGGGAAGTGGGCTGGGGGTTGTAGGCCCCAGGTTAAAATTCCACGTATCAATGGGCAGATACATCAGCATTTTTCAAGCTGAAGTCTGTGCTATTGGACGCTGTGCGTAGTTTAATCTGCAAAGGAACTATCGTGGCAAGGACAGTGCTATACTTTCTGATAGTCAAGCAGCCATGAAGGCGCTCAGCAAAGCTAAGATAACATCTAAGCTAGTAAATGAAGTGAGGACAGCCCTAGACAAACTGGGAGCTGTCAACAAACTCACAATAAGGTTGGTCCCGGGACACAACAACATCCCGGGAAATGAGCTAGCGGACAACCTAGCCAGGAAAGGGGCAGAGAACCCTCTAATTGGGCCCGAACCATTCTGTGGTGTTGGTCACCACAGAGTACTGGGCTTACTTATGTCAATAGAGGAAGAAAACCGTCAGTCCTTCTGGGAACACCTACAAGGACTTAGGCAGTCTAAGATTCTCCTTCGTGAATATAACCACAAAAGATTCAAGACCTTAATGACACACGGGACACACGGGGCACTGCCGACTTCGCAGTCATTTGCATAAGATTGGCATTGCAGACAGTGAACTCTGTAGCTTCCGTTGCATAGAGGCGGAGATCTCTGCACATATTATATGTGACTGCACGGCACTTTCCATCAGGAGGAACAGACTCCTGGGCATGTATGTAGTCCCACGGGAAACAATTGCAGCCCTTCATGGAGATCTTTGAGTCATGAAGGGGTAGTACAATAGATCCTACTGGGTTGCAGTACACATAGAAACCCACTTAATAATAATAATAACAGCTTCTAATGCCACGAATACACCTGTTAAAAGACATAAAGAAAGTGTTCAGAATAGATCACATTCTAAATTAATGTCGTACATGATTTATAAATAATTACTTTGTGCAGGCACTTGGGATCCGGTTAAATCGAGCCATATTCTAAAAAAAAAAACATTCAAAACCGTTTACGCAATACGAAATACACCAAAGGAAAAATAAAAAAGCATTTGTTTGAGTTTGTACTTATGATCAAAATAAATTATCAATATAAATTAAAACAGATTTACATTAAACTCATTAAATTTTTGGGTTTTCGAACGTTGGTCCTCGAGTTATAGTAATATCTGCATAGGGAGCAGATTGATCAATGTGAAGCACCTTGAACTTCTTTAAGACGAGGAGGGAATAAAATTTTTGAGCCGCCTGAAAAGAAGTACGCACAAATATTAATTAATATATAGTTTTCAAAATTATATAATACATTTTAATAATAATGTGGAAAATAATATATTGAGATTAGGTAAATAGTCATCCAGTTCATCAGCCATAATAGTAAAATACCTCAATTGTCTTTTAAATAAATTTTTTACTTAACACAACCGCACACAGCCGTTGTCCGTAGATGAAGAAATATGAAAACTGTAGAACATACATATAAGTGCCACCAACCACTGCACTGTGGACCAGAATTCGTTTTTTTTTAAGGCATAAAGTCTATTTTTAATTTTTAAGACAAACAAAACGCTACCCAAAAAACACTCAAAGAGTACTGGCTAGACGAGCCACACTCAAGCAACCGCTTTGAGCTATTAGCACAAGCTGATGAAGACGACAACCAAACTGTAAAGCGTATATTGACGATCATAACGCAAAAATCCACTACAAACCGGGTAAAGACAACCATGTGGCCGACGCTCTTTCCAGGCAGAACATTAATGCCTTACAAGATGAGCCTCAGTCGGACGCTGCGACTATTCACAGCGAACTGTCACTGACCTACACGGTCGAAGGGACAGACCAACCAGTAAACTGCTTCAGAAACCAAATTGTTATAGAAGAAGCACGTTTCCAACTAATGCGAAGCTTGGTGTTGTTTTGTAGCAAAACTCGCCACATAATTAATTTCGCCGACAAAAGCACCATTTTGGAAATGCTGAAGGAAATCGTGAACCCCGAGGTCGTAAATGCAATACACTGCGACCTACCAAACCCTGGCAAGTTTTCAACATGACTTAATTGCTCATTTCGCGGCTACGCAGTTTCGATATTGTAAAAATATACCAATAGAAACGAGCAGTTGGAAATTATCACTACAGAACACAATCGTGCACACAGGGCGGCTCATGAGAATACCAAGCAGGTCCTCCGCGATTACTATTTCCCCAAAATGAGCGGCCTAGCAAAGGAGGTGGTTGCAAATTGCAAAATATGCACCAAAGCCAAATATGACAGGCACCCAAAAAACAGGAGCTTGGGAAAACACCCATACCAAGCTAAACCGGCGAGATGTTGCACATTGATATCTTCTCAACCGATAAGAAGCAATTCTTAACATGCGTTGACAAATTCTCGAAGCTTGCAATAGTGCAACCAGGGCTGTCCAGAACAATAATGGACGTCACAGGGCCCTTGCTTCAACTCATAAACTTGTTCCCCAAAATCAGAACAATATAATGCGACAATGAGGCCGCCTTCAATTCGGAAACGATCACCTCGTTACTTAAAAACAATTACCACGTTGACATTGTGAACGCGGCCCCGCTACATAACTTGTCAAACGGTCAAGTGGAACGATTCCACAGCACCTTGACAGAAGTCGCCAGATGTCTTAAGCTAGATAAAAAATCAGCGATACGGTAGAGCTAATCTTGAGGGCAACGATAGAATATAATAACGATAATACATTCTGTCACTCAGGAGAAACCGGTCGAGATCCTCCACACGGGTTCCGATGATCGCTGCCTAGGCATTAAAGACAGGTTGATAAATGCCCAGCAAATTAATATCGAATGATGTAACCCAGCTAGGCGAAACCGTGTTTTTGAGGTAAGAGAAGGGGTTTTTGTCAAAAACAACAAAAGGAAACAAGCTAACTCCATTGTGCGCAGAACAAAAAGTGCAGGCAGACCTGGGAATGTGTTCTTATTAAGGGGAGGGTGGTCCATAAGGACAACCTCAAATAAATTCCCCCACTTTTAATTTGCTTATACCATAGCCTTTAATAGTAAGCTAGATTTAGGTAAAAACGCCGTGTTCTCATTCTACGTTTGGATTGCAGGTTCGCCTTCACAACGCTCATCACCCTGGCAGTGGCAAATGCGCGGATTAGCGACTTTTCTCACGCCAAATACATTCCCGTCGCAGATGGAGATGTACTGGTGTTTAAAGAACGTGACTGCTTGAGGCACTCGACCAACCTCTCCTAGTATGGTAGATGAGACAGAAAAATTGTCCGAGTCTCTTTCGCAGTCGCATAAGATCATTTGAGAAACTTGTTGTCCGTTCTAAAAATACACCAGCGAATTGCGAGGAGTTTAGACTTCTTAGGTACAGCTCTTAAGGTAGTTGCAGGAACTCCTGATGCCTCAGATTTCCTAAAAGTCAAGATGACAGAAGCTCAGCTAGTGGACTCAAACTCCAGGCAGATTAACATAAGCTCAGAGACTCAAAAACAGATAAACAAACTGACCGACACCATTAATAAAATTATTAAGGCCCGAAATAACAATTTGGTTGACACCCCGTACCTGTACGAAGCACTACTAGCGAGAAATAGAATGCTGACGACAGAGATACAAAATTTAATTCTAACCATAACATTGGATAAGGCTGATATAATAAATCCCACTATCCTTAGTCATGCCGATCTGAAATCACTTAATTGCACAAGACACTCCAATAGTTGGTTTATTAGAAGCAGCTAAAATTAGAGTTCTCCAGTCCGATAATATTATCCATATACTAATAGCCTACCCTATAGTTAAGGTCAGATGTAAAAAAGTCCTCATATACCTGGTATCACATAATCAAATAATCCTACGGCTCGACGAACATTTTGGCGGAATGTGAAGAAGACACCTTTTCGGTCACAGAGTGCACGGAAACAACGCACAACACCTTCTGTGAGCGGTCGCGACGCGAAACCTGCGCCCGCGCGCTCCATGCGGGAATCTCGGCCCACTGCTACACTCAACCCAGCCACCTGGGAACAGTAATAGATGACGGCATAGTTGTCATTAAAGAAGCTACAGCCCGCGTCAGCACGGACGGCGGCCCAGAGATTCTCGTCAAAGGAACGCACCTAATAACCTTCGAACGGTTAGCTACCGTCAACGGATCGGAGTTCATAAATTTTCAAAAAACATTAGATAAGCAGTAGATAAGCTATAAAGGTTGTACAAAGCACTGCAAATTCAAAAATGCCCAACTCTTCGGAAAAAAGAAATACCTGTAACAGAAACAACACAGTACAAAAAATAACATAGTAAGCTTCAAGGCGCCAGCAATTTTCTATGCCGAACTCTTAAACCTACTATTGTACCTGAAATACAGCCTGCTTCAACTCAATTAAGCCAAACTGCACATATTGATTTTGACGAACTTAAACAATTGATAAAACAATTAATAGCCCAAATGACAAATATAATGAACATTTTAACGCTTTTATTATCTAAAATTGACGAAAAAACACCTAACAATCGCCATCTGGAATGCTAATGGACTTGCACTTCATTTACTTGAACTAAAACATTCTTGAATGAAAAGTTATTTGACGTCATGTTCATTGCTGAAACACACTCAACTGAAAAAATCTATATAAATATACCTAACTATAATATTTTCTCTACTAATCACCCGGACGGTATGGCCCATGATGGTACTGCAGTAATAATAAAAAAAAAAAAGCATCAAGTGCATAGAGCTCGATTGATTCAAAAAGGACTACATACAGGCTACTACTATATCGACCGCAGACACAAAGGGCCCAATAAATATATCGGCAGTTTATTGCCTGCCAAAATTTAATAATTTAATAAAAGACCAATACCTCGATTTCCTAAAATCACTGGGAAATCGGTACTTGTCAGGAGGTGACTATAATGCCAAACACATAACTTGGGGGTCCAGACTTACCACTGCAAAGGGACGCCAACTGTATGCAGCAATAAGAAACAATAATAGCCGTGCTCTAAGCACAGGAGAGCCGACTTACTGGCCAACTGACACAAATAAACTACCGGATTTAATTGACTTCTGCATTACAAGAAATATAACATGCGAGAACCTAACAATAAAATCATGTTTTTGTGTTGTGTAACATCCAATTTATGTGTATTTAAAAGATAATTCTGAAGTGTCCCCTGTGTTTCGTGGAGTATAACTAATTTTCTGACAAAAGTTAAAAACGTCAGTTTGTACCTTTAACTTTTGTCTTTGACTGTAAAGTAATATATTTTGCCCGTTTTTGCTCGTTTTCTAACCATTTGATTTTATATAATAGGCAAGTTCGAGTTCAGACATAGCGACCTCCTGGACATTTGAAGGCATAACAATAGGCAAATAAGTTATGTTTCAGATTACGTTTATTCCGCAATCAACAAGAAAAATCTGGAATCGAAAAAGACATCGAAAAAATGGTAAATTTTGAATTATTCATTAAAAATAACTTGCCGAGTGTAACAAACAACATGACCGATATACACTGCGCGTCACCAAGTTAGCGCCCCCTTAGAAAAAATTGTTGATGAATTATAATGAAGTGATCGAATCAATACGATGAGTGATATTTTCCACAGAGCGATTGGTTCCTTGGACCCACTACTATCAACAATTTGTTTAAAAGAAAGAGAGAGAAAAAATAGGAAAAAACCACTTCCGAGGGCAGTAAAAAAATTGAAAAAAAATCGATAGAAATTTACAGGACTTATAAAATATGAAATAAGACTGAATCATTTTATCAAAATTATGTGCGTAGTTTTGGGCGGTTTGTGAACGTAAGAGTGGGCGTGTCAAAAAGTTTTGATGGCATAACGATAAAAGTTTTTAAGACTAATACAGAAATCCAAAAATATCAAATCATGTTTTGACAGCGTGCGCGTGGCAGACATGACCCAACTGCGTCTATTTGCGGGGGTTTGCGGGTGTTAGAGTGTGCGTGGCAAAAAGTTTTTTGGCAAATCGATAGAAATGTAAAAAATATAACGAAGACTTTAGCCTTATGGGATTTAAGCCCATTTGACAATGAACGAAATGAGTTTTATGAAATTTTCAGCAAGCAATAATCAAAATACTTTTTCCTAGCCAAAGAATTATAATCAAAATACTACCCCAAATTACTACTGCCTACTAATCGGAATTATAGACGCAATGCTAATTAAAACAATAACCTATTTTAAAAACATGTTTTGAAAGTGCGGCCGTAACAGTTTTGGGTAATTTGTAGACGTTAAAGTGGGCGTGGCAAAAATTTTTTTTGGGAAATCGATAGAAATTTACATGATTAAAAAAAATATGAAAAATTATCCAAAAATTTTTGAAAAATGCGTTAAAACCTTTTTTAAAAGTGACAGTTTAAATATCCTCTATTAAGGGTACTCCATATTAAACAAGGCAAAGTTACATGGGGAGGGTAAGGTCAAACACACTAGAATAACAAGATGCGTAACGTCCATACATTGGTTTGGCGCTATGCAGCCACTTTTTTGGTGACGGCCAAAATTGCTCTCTGTCCGCTCGCTTACGCTAAGAGCGTAAGAAATCTAAAAATAGAATTTGCTTGCTTGTGTGAGTAATAACTATAGACGAGAACGTGTATATGTGTGCGTACTTGTGCTAGAAGACAATTTTCGGGCCGAAATCAATTCTGATCGATGAAACGAATTTACATATTTGGAGTTTTGGCCATGATATAAAATAATAATTAAAAATTCATGCCTTGACCATTATAATTTTAAAGTTGTTTAAATTCGTTTGTTAAAATCGCCGCTCGAATTAGCTACCGTTAACATATTTATATATATGTTGATAATTAATTATGTGTAATATATATAACATTCATTATTTACATAAAACCATAATGAGAAAGCACTACTTTCATTTGTGCACTTAATGCATTGCATTTATACACATTTGTTTTTTATTATTTTTAAAAGTATTTCAAAAACTTTAATGTGTATTTTACAAATATTAAAAAAAAAAGATCAGATGGTGCCATTAGTTTCCCGAAATAATAAAATATGAAAACTGTTTACTGCAAAAGTAATATCTTGAGGCACGAGGTGCGGACACAAACACTCAACAAGCCTTATTAATTTTTCACACGTCGCAAGCTGAATACTCTAAGGACAATTATTCTAATAGAAAGTCATTTTCGAAACTTATTTTGTGATGTACGTAATTTGGCTATTACTATTTCTAAGCTTTATTTAAATAATAATAACGTTAAGGCAATGCAAAACAAGAATTTTTCGCATGGTGTCAATTGATAAAAAAAATAATATAGATTTAAAGTAAACGAACTTCTAAGGTGAAGGGCATATTTTGTCAAATTTACAATGCATGAGCATACGTGTGCTCACATACAGTTGTCTACTATCACTGTATGCGTAGAAAAGAGCTGTTTGCTGTAGCGCTCTCCGCTCCTTCTCTCTCGAACAAAAATTCGAGAGAGCCTGGAGCCACCTCTAGAGCCACGCCGAAAAAATCGTATGCCAAAAAATCGTATGGCGTTACGCATCTTGTTATTCTAGTGTCTTTGGTAAGGTGGTTTATTGCTTTTCCTATTTTTAACCTTTGGCTTGATTATTATTCAAAACCAAGAGAGAAAGCTATAGTCGAGTTCCCCGACTATCAGATACCCGTTACCAGCTAGTGTGAATGCGAACGCGAAATTTAATCATTTTTCTGGGATATTGATGGATATTGGTGAAAAATTAGAAAAAATTTAAAAATTGTTCAAAAGCGTTAGAGAGGGCGTTGCAAAAAGTTTTTTGTCAAATCGATAGAAATTTAAGCGACTAATAAAATTATGAAAATATATCCAATAATTTTCAAAAATGTGGGCGTGGCAGTTTTGTCCGTTTTTTGGGCGTTAGAATGGGCGCGGCAATTTGGGTAAACAAACTTGCGCTGCGACTTTCCCTTTAGAAGCTGTATGTTGAATCTCAACCTTCTAGCTATTATAGTTTCAGAGATCGAGACGTTCATACGGACATGGCAGATAGACTCGGCTATCGATCCTGATCAAATATATTTATGCTTTATATGTTCTGAAACACTTACTGCTTCTGCCTGTTACATAGTTTGTAACGCATCTAGCAAGGGCGTCGCCAGACCATCAGCCAGGGGGGCAGATAGTAGAACTCATCTGCCAACACTGGTAACCCTTAGTGAAAGCACCTAGCAAACAGCTTATTTATGGGAAGCAGATCGATAGAAGTGGATGAAGAATATTCCTTTTAGGTCCAGGTCCCCCCTGGGCAAAATAAAACCTACGACAGCTAGCAACCCCACGCTCCCACAATTGAGGATACTCAGATTTCGGGACTTTATACATAAACCAAAGGCAAAACAAGAAAGAACTTCAAAGCTCAATACCGATTACAATATAATTTTAGACGAAGTCAGAATTAGGAGTTGAGTTCAGTTTGATACTTACAATTAAGTAGATCGACATATAGAATCTGTGTTTTACCTGTTTTCTAGAATTTCCTGACGTAAGCTGAGAAAGTTCCAAGCTGTCCTTGGCGATAAAATGTGATCTTACGTCAATGAAAAGGTGGGCGGCTCTCTTGTTTAAAACACGTTCTTCAAATTGCTCATCGGTTTCATTTTCCATTTGTTCGTCACCATGATTCTAAAAATACTCAAATCAATTATTTTTTTGTTAAATCAAAAATGTATCTGAAAAAATTAAAACAAGTAGCTTTATTATTGGAGACATTTTTTGTGTTGTCTTACAAAATACTGCGTCTGACATAGGTAAGCAATCATTCTCTAAAATTGGTCTATTACCTCTTCCAAATTCCCTGCAGTGCCACATACATATTAACATTTCCAAGTAATATTGCTGTCCAAGGGCCATTACTAGTGCTAAATATCCGGTTACAAATAAAACAAAAGAGAATGCTATAGTCGAGTTCCCCGACTCGAGTTACCCGTTACTTAACACGAACAGATCTCAGAATTTACTGATATAGAGAATATACCGATATATATTGGGGAATAAAATGTAATGTAAATGTAAAAAAATGTAAAAATTTTTTAATAATGTCGGGGTGTGCGTTTTGTAGATGAAAGGAGGAGCGTGGCTACAGTGTTTTTGGTATACCGATAAAAATTGGAAAGACAAACAATAAAACGAAGAAAAATCTAAATCTACGCTTAATCTAAACCTTCTTGTTTTTATTGTTCCTGAGATCGAGACGTTTATACGGACTTGGCCAGATCGACCCGGCTATCAATCCTGATCAAATACATATATATACGTTATATGGTCGGAAACGCTTCCTGCTTCTGCCTGTTAAATACTTTTTAACGCAGTAACGGCTTTCAAAATAGCGTCGGAAAGATCGTCATCTATGCGGTTCTCCGGCGTAGCAGCAGAAATCGCGATGAATTTGAGCAGAGTTGATTGGAAAAATACACGTGAATTAGCTTTCACAAACCCCAATACACTTATGTTCCGATGAGACATAGTGGTATTGCTGATAACAGTGCCCTGTACGTCTTATACCCTAAAATGGTTTCACGAATTGTTTAGAAGTCTATACACGGCATAATGGAGCAGAACACCAGATAAAGCTAAGAAGAATGGTAGGAAGGTGGGTAGTGGATACTACCTGCAATAAAGATCATATGGCAAGGTTGTGTAGCACAAAATAATAATAATCAGGTCAAAAAATCTTATATAGTCATTCATCATTTTTATAACGTACTTGGCCAACGAAACTGGGAATTTCATAGTTGTCCCATCCTTTTAAAATATTATTTGTCCTTTTTGAATAGCCACTCAATATAGATGTACCCACAGATTCATTTAAAATGACTGTAGTCTTTTCTGTGGGTATAACTGAGTCGTGATCCATCTCGCCAATATTTCCATGTTGCGGAGTGGCATGACCATGATCCAATCCAGCTGGCGTTGAGTCTCCTTGATTAAAATCATCACCCATTTCATGATTCGTGTTTCTTGGCGTTAAAGGTAGCTCATTTATCGATGAGAACTGTTCCATTTCATTTAAGGACAAGAGGTCCGGACTTCGCATATTATCAAAAAATGTTAATTCATTTTGACAAGATATGCTTTCTTGTTCTTTTGATACAATCTCCACAGAAACGGTAGACTCCCCTAGAGGTTTATGATTCTCTCTCAGGACTTCAGGAGCTTCCAAACTTTGAACAACTGAATCGGGGGCATGGTCCAAAAACAAATTGGACATAATATCATTCTTACGTTTGCGTCCTTTTTTATTAAAAATAATTAATGCGTTCTCGTTCTCTTTGGTATAAAATTCCAGAGCAAGAATTTCCATTGGCACAACACTTGAGAAGTCCTCAAAGAATGTTGAATGCGAATACAACTGTCTATTGTAATTACCAAACAAAGCTCTAGCTGGTATGGATCGCGATGGTAATGAAAAAAGTTTTTCGACACCTCCAGTTTCTTTCCAATACATTAATCTAAAAAAAAGGTTTAGGTTCACATTAATTATTATTATTAAAATGTATAAACACTATACCTTTTTGTTGGTGGGGCCAAATCAAGTGTTGTTAATATATCAGATGTATCGGCTAACTGTGCCTTCATTTCTTCTCCAGAAATATTTTTTATTTCGTCGATAATAAGTTTTCTTTTGCGTTTCGCTTTTGTTACGCCTTTATACATTGAGGCATCTAAAGGAGCTAACGCAAATCCCTCATCCTCGTTTTGAACAAGCGTTATTTCATTTATTGGCACATTTTCGGATACACTTGCATCTCCATTCAAATTATTATCTAAAATAGTTTTTTGTTAAAGAGAAATTTATACAGATTTCCCAAATCGTTACCCTCTTTCTCATCTTCAATCGAATTAACGAGCGAGGTTGCAGGCGAAGGGACATTATGAATATTGTCAATGGCGTCTTCATCAGAATCATCTGCGTTGAGAACAGTAGTAGATTCTTTGGTAATCTGCTCAACTGGCTGAGAAGGATCACCAAAAAGATCGTCTTCAAAAAGAGCTGGTTCTAAAAATAATAATACAAATTTTAGGCTGATAATAGAATATGCAGAATTATATTGAAATCCAAAGTTTTTATACCCATTGCTTATGGAGTAAAAGGATTTACTAGATTCGTTGAAACGTATCTAGAACGAAAAAGGAGCAGTTTTAGACTCTAAATTTTTCGGCCTATAAGTTTTAGGATTACTATCTGTCTGTCGCTCTGTCCGCATTAATGCTGTGATCTCGTAATGTAGATTTTAGTGACGTCCTCGCCGCCCAATTCTGTTTTAGAATATTGCAACTTCCCATAACAAATTCTTTAGCCTTGACCATTTTTCCTTAGCCTATGACCTTTTCGTGTCGCTGGGATCCAAATTTCATTATTTCGAAACGGATGCCCTTGACCTCTCTCCCATTCCTCGACTATCAGATACCCGTTTCTCAGTAAGTGGAAAAGCGCGGAAAAGCTTTACCATTCGGTTAACATTTTTTAAAAGGTCTGGGCATGACAAAAATCAAATCAAATCTATAGAAAACAAAAGAGAATGCTATAGTCGAGTTCCCCGACTATCAGATACCCGTTACTCAGCTAGTGTGAATGCGAACATGAAATTTCATCATATTTCTGGGATATTGATAGATATTCGGGAATAAAGTGAGAATAAATTTAAAACTTGTTCAAAAGTGTGGCCGTTACCGGTTCGGCGGTTTTAGGATGTTATAGTGTTGCTAACAGAGATTTGCTAATTCGATAGAAATTTATAAGACAAATAATATTATAAAAAAATATCGAATAATGGTTCAAAAATGTGGGCGTGGCAGTTTGGGCGGTTTTATGGTAAAAAAATTTACAAGACTAATAAAAATATGAAAAATGGTTCAAAAGTTGGAGTGAGCGTGGCAGCATAGGTCAACAAATTTGCGCTTCGACTTTGCCTCTAGAAGCTGTATGTTGAATCTCAACCTACGAGCTTTTATAGTTCCTGAGATCGAGACGTTCATACGGACAGACGAACATGACCATATCGACTCGTCTATTGATCCTAATCAAGAATATATATACTTTATATGGTCGGAAACGCTTCCTTCTGCCTGTTACATATTTTTCAAGGAATCTAGTAAATTGGAAATACACATTCGAAAGGTAAAAAGGTATTCTTGTGTACATTGTTGGGAAATTGACTAATAGTGTTCATAGAATCCTTGTACCCACCCTTGATTCAGAATTTTGTTTGTGACAAAAATAGTAATATCTAATAATCTATAAATATGGTAATCTATAAATAATGTTGATTCCCGTCATTGTTTTAAGGACTCCATTTTGTAAGCCAATTTGAACGCAGTCACAATCGTACTCTTCTTAAGATCAGTCGAGTCTTATTATTGCCAAGCAAACCCAAAGCTCATTAGGCATTCTACCCAAACCAACAACAATTCTTCATATGTACCGATATAACCAGAGCTAGTGAAGTAAAGAAACCGGGAAAATAACCTACACGGCTTGTAAACAGCAACACCAAGACAGGGGATCCACCCCATTAAGGCCCTTTAAATCCAATCATCATTAATACCGTACTAAAACAAGATTATAATAAGATCTGACCCAATTCTTGACCTCGTAATGAGGCGTAAACAGACCTCAGACCCTCACAACTCCATAAACAGAAGATGACCAGCCTTCAAAACCCAACAAGAATTGATGCAGTCGAAATCACAAAAAATGAGACATCCGAATGGCCATTACAATTCTTAGGATTCGGAACACTAAAATCACATACTCATCAGTTACTCAAAACGGACCACAAACCAGCGATAACAGAACTATACGTCAAAACGAATCATCTTATCATCTCAGCGCCAACACAAATCTACTTTTATATGCAGATCATAGTTCTTCTAATGATATTAAACTAGATCCCAATAGCTTAACTTGCTATCCTAAAACCCTATCCAAATACCTACCACTAAACGCATGCTCGCGCTGATCAAAGCAGCCAAAAAAATTGACCGCGGCACTCCTATCCCGACACTTAACATTTGTGGAACGATGGCTTTCTGACAGGATAATCTCAATAAATGTACGAAAATGCAAGCAACCTTTACCTTAAACAAACAAATATGCCCACCACTGGTCCAGAATAACATATGCATACCACAAACCGTCGGGGCAACATATCTGGGTGTTTATCTGGACAGGCGGCTCACTTGGCGCAAACATATAGAAGCCAAGACGATACATCTTAAACTTAAAGCAAGGAACCTCCAATGACTAATAAATGCTCGCTCTCCAACTCGTCTGGAGTTCAAAGCTCTCCTATACAACTTCGTCTTAAAACCTATTTATACTTATGGCTCTGAGCTGTGGGGCAACGCATCCAGAAGTAACATAGACATTATTCAGCGAGCACAGTCAACAATACTGCGAACCATCACTGGAGCGCCGTGGTACCTTCGGAACGAAGGCATACACAGAGACCTAAAAATCAAATTAATAATCGAAGTAATAACTAAAAAGAAAATTAAATAGCTAGAAAAGCTGACCACCCATCCAAATCCCCTCGCAAGATAACTAATCCGTATTATAGCTTCGTAAGTGAAGCTAGATATATATATGATTTGAATACTTATTGTTAGTCTCTTAAAACAAAGGGAAGATTCAATAAATAATAGAAAATTTAAAAAATAAATATTTTTTGGTGGTTTGTGGGCGTTAGAGTGGGCGTGGGTCAACAAACTGGCGCTGCGTCTATGTCTCTAGAATCTGTATGCTTAATCTCAACTTTCTAGTGTTTATTGTTCATGAGATCTCGACGTTCATACGGACAGACGGTCAGTATCAAGATCCTCATCAAGAATATATAACTTTATATGGTTTGAACCATTTTCATCTGGATGGTACATACTTTTTAACGAATCTAGTATATCCTTTTACTCTACGAGTAATGGGTATAATTACCAGCACATCGATGCGTATATGCGATGCGTTACGAAAGCGAATTTTAGCGACTTAATTGCAGAGCGCATAACAAAACGCTTAGCCATGAGTAAAATCACGTGAGTACAAGGGATAGCGAGCGCGAATGGTCAGCTTAGATGCTCCCTCAGCTTCTCTGCATAGATAACAATGATATTGCCGCACATTTTGGATAGCGTACAGTTTAGAGTCACCAAAGTCGGCATGTTTACAAATAACAAATTTAGGATCTGGTGCGAGGCGCGGCACCCACAAACCAACAAAATTCGTCCAAAAAGAAGCTCTAAAGCTCAAACCCAAGGCAATATCGTAGAAGTCAGAATCGGGAGCCAACTTCAGATCGGTGTTCTTCTAAAAAAATTGTAAAACCAGTTTGTTAAAAATAAAAATATAATTGGCGCAGTCGGTAGGATTTTAATATCCTCTTCGAGAGTTTCGGTACCCATCTAAGAAGGATAATACTAAACAACTAATAGATTAGCAGAAACTGTGAAAATAATAAAAGAATCTCCGCAAAAAACTTCGTGTTCGGTCAATAAAACATTCAATTTATGAGAGAATATATTGAAAACGTAAAAACTTATTGTTGTTTACAAAAAACTGTACAGTTCGGTTAATAAATATTCAATTAATGAAATATATTGAAAAAAAAAAAAAAAAAAAGAAATACCGTTCTTCAGCAAACTTTCTGAAAACCACGTAAAACAATAAATCAAGCATTTGCATTGAGAAAAAACTTCCTAATAGGCTTTATAATCTGTTTTCAAAAAAGATATATCAATATAAGATAAGATATATCACTCGAAAATGTAAAAAAAAGTAACAAAGACTTTAGCCTGGGATTTAAACCCATTTGACGATGATGACACTGAACAAAATGAGATTCGGAAAATTTTAGCAAACAATAATCAAAATACTTATTCTTAGCTAAATAATCATATTAAAAATGATATCCCATAGTACCACTAGTCCGAATTATAGACAACGCGATTTTAAACAATAACCTCTTTTCAAAACATGTTTCAAATATGTAGTTTTGGGTGGTTTGTTGGCGTTAGAGCGTGCGTGACAAAAAGTTTTTTGACAAATGGATAAAAATAAAAATCTAATAAAAACGTGAAAATATATATAAAAAAAAAAACATTTTCCAAAAGTGTGGGACCTGACATTTTTGGGTGGCTTGTGGGCGTTAGAAGGTGCGTGGCAACATGGGTAAACAAACTTGCGCTGCGTCTATGTCTCTAGAGTCTGTATGCTTAATCTTAACCTTAGATCATGACCTTCATACTGACGGCCTCACGGACAAAGAGACGGATATGGCCAGGTCCACTCGCCTATTGATCTTACTCAAGAATATATATACTTTATATGGTCGGAAACACATCCGTCTATCTGTTACATACTTTTCCAAGAACTTTTTATATTCATTCACTCTACGAGAAACGAGTATTAAAATAGTTATGGCTTTGGAGACCCTTAGCTAGGTCAGCAAGAATACGGGAGAGGACGAGGAACTGGCGCGGTCAGAAGGAACTGTAAAGGCATTGGTCAGTGTCCTGTGAGAGGAGCGGTCCTAACAGACGTGCTTTTGGGTGTCTACGAAGGTGGTTCTGGGAAGAGCTCTGGTTCGAGCTAACGGACGAGACACCTAGCGGCCAAGCCACCATAATATCCTACGGTTTATTCGGGACGGCACGGGGCCGTTGACAGAGAATACGTGGGCCTGGCGTGATCAGAAGGGATTGTGGAGTCCGGTTCCATGTTTCAGGAGTGGTCCTATCACACGTCCGTTTTCCCGTTTTCGCAAAGGTGGTTCTGGGAAGAGCTTTGGTTCGACCTAACGGACGATACACCTTGCAGGCCCGCCACCATAATACCTTCGACTGACAGAATAGTAAATTTTAATTTATAGGGATATTTCTAAAATTTCTACGTTTACGCGGTTTATCCATATACCGCCGGAAATTAAGTGTCATAGCAGCTAATTTCATTTGTAACTCATACAAATAAGTTAATCGATGATATTATACGTTTTATTTCCATTGTTCATACTTACGTCCAAAAGAATCTCCAAACCCATCACCATCCAATCGAGAACCAGGCATATCCGCATGGGCGTCCAATGAATGTGGATCCAGAGACTCAATATTTTCCAACACGTCATTATCAAATAGTTTATCCTAAGTAGAACAGTATAAGCAAACATTTTTGTAAAAAAAACAAAACGTATTCAACGTGTTCTCATAACAGAGTGTTGTTTTGATATCCTTGCAGATAGAATTATGGTTTTACTCAAAGTTTGCAAACTACAAATCTCGTTTAAAAACATAAAATACTATTTTAATTTAAAAATAGACATATATTTTTATATATGTACCATAAGAAGAAAATGACCGATCCTATAATGTATGTCTGAAGATTTGCCCATGTTGGTCTGTCAGTCGGTCTTCCCAAAAAATTTAAAAAGAAAAAGCTGGTAACAAAAAAAGCGAACTACATAATTACTACATAATTAATTATAATTACAAAACAATGAGAAAATGTTCATAGAAGTTTTTACGCGAGAGTTGTTATGTGAGTTGTCGAAGATGTTTTGGTCATATCGATAGAAATTGTAATAGACAAATAAAAACAAATCATCATACTCATCTAGTGGAAATGCGAACACGAAATTTTAGCAATTTTCAGAAGTGGGGCGAGGCAGGTTTGGGCGGTTTAGTATGTGAGTATTTATAATAAATTCATATAAGCAAAAGATTCAAAAATACTTACATTGATATTTGAAGGTATAGAGCATCGTATAATTTCAGGCGTTTCTGCTTCAAAGCCTATATCACCAAATCCGTCATCTTGTAAGGAAAGAGACAAGCTGCCGTAATCTTCTCTCATTGTTATCTCGTCAGCTCTAGACTGATTTATAGAAAACTGAGCCTCAATATCAATATCGTTTAATTCGGGCAATGCTGTATCAAAGTCATGAAAAACTTCTGGGAGTGTTATTGCATTAACATTAGCTTCTCTGTGCCCTTCTGGTAAGTCGACCATGCCTGGTCGAAAAGCCATCTATAATCAAATTTGAATACATTATTTTATTTGGATTTTATTACAATTATCAGAAAATCAATTTACCTTAATCTTGACGAAGGCTTCATTGCAATCAGCTAATAAATACTTCGCTTTTCTTGAATAAATGCGAACAACACCTAGCAATAAATGTCCAGACGTTCTCAGCGCTAATTTTACTTTCGGTTGCAAAATGCCTTCCACTGATTTTTCAATATTAGTTTCAAATACATGGGCCTTTGTAATTTTTTTGTCCCAATGTGCTGCCAACCAGATCCTGGCTAGGGGGCCTTTCTTGGCCAAAATAATGTGCTCATAGAACATTTTAAATTAGTAAATATTTATATCTATTTGAAATGCCTTTCGCATCATCTCCTAAAAATGTTTGCTTTTATATAAAATTATCGATATCATTTAAAATGTCAAGATAACAAAATAAAAGTTGTACATATGTCGATAAACAGCCATATCGCATCTGGAGAGAGCAGTCCACACTGCTACTTGGGAAGCATGATAGTTTGGCAAGGTGTTATTAAATTTGTTATAGTAAATGCCTTGTCGTAACTTTAGAAAAACAAACATATATTGTAATATTTCTTTACAACGAAAAAACTATTTTTGCCAATAAATTCATATTTCGTTTAAAAATTTATTTTTTTTTAATAAAAAATATTTAATACAACCCAAACACCTTATGTGTTAACACGTGTTTACATTTCCTCATCATTCCTCAATAAAGTAATAACTAGTGATCACCGAGAACGCCGAAACATCCCATAGTTTGAAACAAATGACGCTTAACGTTTGGATGACGGAAGGTTTCATCAAATGACATTCCCGTTTATGACATTTACTGACATTTGTGACGAAGGGCTTTCCTTCCTTAGTGTCAGCGGCGCTAGGTCAGGCGTAAGCCTGAGGGCAGAGTTTTCCCCGTACCACAAAGCTCGCAACATAAACATCGATAACTATCGACGTCTCAGGACTCTACATACGATCTCTAACAAGCATATATGCAGAAAAAGGTTAACAAACGAAATAATTAAAAAAAACTACCATACCTACCCATTTTCCACACGTCGGTGTCGTTTCAGACAACTAGGACGGCTCAATCTCCCCTACAGACACTTACTAAAACATTCTGGTATGCTTTCTTGTTTTATAACGCATAAATATAATTCTTTTATTTGTTTTGATATCTCATCAGGCAGCGTTCACCCTAAGATCGTCAACTGCTTTTTAAATGGTCAAAGCAAATGGGCGGGATTCCTTTACGGGCTACAACCCACCGCGGAAAAGTGCCGCGCAATTGGCAGTGCTTGTTAAGACTGCATAACTGTTGACGTATTTACATACAGTATGTCAAGAAACTGTTTTCACATTGTGAAATATTCAACTTATTACACAGGTTGTAAACAGTTTCTTGGCATACTGTACGTAGGGCCACGTAACCCTGTCTAGCTCCAAGGGATCAGAAGGGACGTGCAACTATACGTGGATGTGTGTTGTTTCCCCTGTCAGGCTAACCAGCTTTTCGTGACCCAAAGTTGAACTAAGTCTAATTGAATAATATATCCTAGCTTCCGCTCTTGGCGGCCTTCGTAAACAATCGTGTCGGTCGATGCCCTTAGACCGTCCACGGATTCTACGGGAGTCATGATCCCGTAGGAACCGATCGGCAATTCGAAGGTTTGGAACTAATTCACCGGCGGCATCGCATTCGCCTCGGGGGAGATAGTGACTCCCTAGTGTAGTGGACAAGTAAGTTTTCAAAAAATATAGCTGAATTTAAGGAGGCGAGGTAACGGCAGACAGGCTCCACAGAATATTTATTTCCCGACTCCCAATATAATATTACCCGGGGCCCTTTATGTCGGCATACTGGTTATTCTAGGGAAAATTTAAACAAAATAAATATCTTTACGTGAAACTAAACCTTTGAACTCATTGTTTTTAATAATTCCACACACAGATATTTAATTGAAAATTGCCTAGGAGGCGACATGCGGGCGCATCGGTATGTCTGCGATTGAGCTATGATTTGTATCCAATCATGGTCGCCATATTTTATATATTATATATTGTTCACGCCAGAAGGGCGCAAACAGTTGAGCGGCAGTGTAAGCGGCCAATGCTTTTACTCGAAGCTCCTCCACGGCTCGCAAGCACCGCTGCTCGCGCTCTCCTTCTCTTCTCTCGCTCTCCTCCCTTCCCGCAAGGTATTCACCACTCCGCGGTCCCGCGGTATTGCTACTGTTAATGTTAAGGTAGTCTTAAGTTACAAGTGCGCGAATAAAGACCGGAATTCTCGTGAAGTCGATCCCGAGTGTTTCATTACAGGGAAAAAAATCAGCAGCAACCGCAGCAACCCACACCCAGGATTTTTCCGCCCACTCCATTTCATGGTCCTTCGAGCCGGATGAGCTCTGATCCTGCCAGCGCTCCTTGCGGAAAATTCAAGATAAGTACGGCTTTAAATTCTATTCCGTCCGTGGTCGCCATTTTCGTTTTTCCAACGGCGTTTATTCTTTCCGTCCATCCGTATCAAGTGAAAAGTGAAAATATATAAGTACATGCGCCCAGCCACCGTGATTACTTTTTTTTTAAGTGCATAAACAAGCACTTTGCCAATACCGGCCTCCTAATTACGGTGCTCCGCTGATATCCAAGCGCATGTACACACATATATACACTGTCCAAAATTCACTGTTATCGTCCGCTGCTAAACTGCTGTTTTTTTTTGTGTGTGCCTCAATAAAATATACAACCCAATACAAATAAAACTAAATTAAATTAAATATACACATATATATTAAATATATAATTATTGTAAATTAAATATAAACATACATATATTCACCCAATATATTCACATACAAAATATTCCAAATAAAGTTCACATCCACACAAATACCCATAGCCATATACACATACATTACGACATATCCATTGTCAGACCTAGCTTCCAACGATATTGACATACACACAGTCGCGACTTACGCAGACTTTCCAAGTGCAAGTTCTTTCGTCTCCTCTTTGTTCGTTATTGCCCTGACAAAAACCAGCGCATAGCGACGAGAGAATACCCTATTGTCGAGACATAAAATAAAATAAAAAAAAGTCCGACGATAAAATTTAAAAATAAATAATTTAATAAAAAAAAAAAAGGGAAATAAACGACTGTTTTAATTATTATTATTATTGATTATTATTTAATAATTATTATTTAATAATTATTTAACCCAAATAATAATTTTTTTTTTTTTTTTACAAGCTATTTCTGGCTCCCATTTCTGGTTCCTAAATTAAAATAATAAAATTGTGGTCCTAAATCCGGTAGCTATTTTTATAAATTTAAACTTGAATTTTCTAGCTATTTTCCATATATTAGCTATTTTTTTGGGATTTCCAGTCGATAGTGATTTTTTTTATAAATCCTTGGCTATTTTCCAGACTCCAGCTGGTAGCAATTTTTTAGCGATTTTTTCAGAAACGTCAATTCATAGTTTTTGTTTTTATATAAATTTGAGCTATTGTTTTTCTGGACCACCAATATAGCTATATCTTCTTGTGGACTTCACTCTAGCTGTTGGTTTTCTTTTGTGAATCCTCCTAGCTATTTTTTTTTCACACTGAATTTTAGCTATATTGTGCTTCATTTAAGCTTTTTTCAAGTTGATTGAAGATCTATTGGGCCTTATTTCACAAAGACTGCGATTTTTGTTTCTTTCGTGCTCCAATCTCCAGATCCCAATTGCAACTTTCTCCCGAATTCCGACGGGATCCTTTGTCTATCCAGATTTTGGTGCCCTCCGTATCTGGTTCTTTTTTTCTCAATTCCACATTTTTTTTTTTTTGTTTGCGGCGTGCAGGCCTTCTTGACTTCCTTCTCTTTGGGCATAGCTGAGCATGCCCCTAGAGGGAGACAAGAAAAAGACCACCGCACCTGGAAAAGAACAAAAGTTCAACCCGCAATCTCCGCTATCCACTCGCGGTAAGCCAGCACCCAAGTCCGTTAGTCCTAGGGTCAAACCCGCGACTCCCACTCCGAAAGCAAAGGGTTCGCCATCGACCAGTTCGAAGACAACTCCTAGGTTGGTCATTTCCCGACCAGTGACGCGAGCGTCTAGTGAGTCTTCTCTATCGAGAAAATCCGAGAGTCCCTCCGCTGTCGGGACTGATTTCCTCCGCGTCACACGCTCTAACACAAGAAAAATGGCATCCTCTGAGCAGCCAACGCCCGCAAACGCAGCGTTGCATAAATTCATCGCCGTCAGCGATCGCGTAAGCCTTTTCGAAGCGAAGATCAACACTCCTGATCAAGCCTCTCCGTCCCTACACACGTTACAAGTCCGTCTGCAACAGGTGCGAGCCTTATGGGACAAAGTGGAAAGAGAGTACGAAACATGCTCTGACCTAATGGCCCAAGAAGGATCCCTCGACACAGTGCCTATTCTCCAGGCCAAATATGACTACTGCTACTCAGTATACGAGTCATGTGCAGCACAAATTGGCGAAACAATCGACAGAGCAACGCCTCAAGTCGCGCAAGCACCCTCTCAGCCGCTAATTTCGTCCGGCTGCCGCTTACCTCCATGCGACACGGAAGTCTTCGATGGCGACTACCTCCGATGGCCCACTTTCCGGGACCTATTCACGGCAATTTACGTAAACAACCCCAGGTTGACTCCGGTCGAGAAGCTATTCCACCTCCTTACCAAAACAAGTGGCGAAGCAAAAGCCATCGTGGCGAAATCTCCTCTCACGAATGATGGTTTTGCTTCGGCGTGGGAGGCGCTTCGAGATCGGTTCCAAAATAAGCGACTTTTAGTCAACAGCCAGCTCAAGCTTCTTTTTAACTTGAGCTCAATTTCGCAAGAATCTGGTCATGCTCTAAAAGAGCTACAATCCACGATTCAGGGGTGTTTAACAGCACTAGAGCATTCCCAGGTATCCACAGAAAACTGGGATTGTATCTTGGTTTTCCTTTGCGCGAGCAAACTGCCCAAGCAGACCCTGTCCTTATGGGAACAGTCGCTAACTGCTAAATCCGAGATCCCAGCTTGGGAAGAAATGAATGCCTTCCTGAGCGAAAGGTATCGGACATTGGAAGCCATCGAAGATATGAAACCGACTCAGGCAGTTCCAAAAAGGCTTCAATCCTTCGAGACAAAGGTCAGCACCAAACAGAAAGGGTGTGACTTATGTTCGAAGGAGAACCATCCGGTAAGATTGTGCCCGCGTTTTCTTCAAATGTCTGTTGACTCGCGCTCCGGGTATATCAAAAAGAAGCAGCTATGTCTGAATTGTTTTGCCAGAGGTCATCAGCTACGTGACTGCACAAGCACGCACAGCTGCTTTACATGTAAGGGCAGGCACCATACGCTGCTGCATCGCAGCCCCCCAAATTCCGAAAATGCGAGTTTCTCAACCTCGCCCCCTACACAGCAACTTCCGAGACCCTCTAGCAGAAATGCATCGGCAAGCACCTCAGCGGTGCAAACTTTTTTCGCGTCCGGCACTTCAGCCGTCCTACTGAGCACAGCGATGATTGACGTGTGCCATTTGGGGATGAGCTACCGAGCCCGAGCCTTAATCGACTCGGGATCCGAGGCGACGTTCATTTCAGAACGCCTGTTCAACCTCATCAAGTTGCCATTCCGCAACACCCAGACCCAAGTCTCCGGGTTAAATCATTCAGTCTCCGCGAAGTCCTCGAAGCTGTGTCACTTCGGGATTCGCTCTCCTACTAAGCCAGGTCTACAGTTAGACACTGAAGCTTACGTCCTTCCGGAGCTCTCAGGCAAACTGCCCTCCTATCCGATCCCTCGGAATTCTTTGAAGGACCTGCCCGCACTCCGCTGGGCAGATCCTACCTTTTTTGAGAGCTCTCAAATTGATGTATTGATCGGGGCTGACATTCTACCATCCATAATGATGGATGGCACCCGACAAAATATTTGCGGCTCGCTCCTGGGCCAAGAAACTATTTTCGGGTGGGTGCTAACGGGGCCGATTTCCAAGGGCAAGCCGAAACGGGTCGCACCCTTCACGACCCAGGTGCATGAAATAGGCGACCCTGATACGCTCGACACGCTTCTCAGCAAGTTCTGGGAGGTGGAGGATCTACCAGTAAAGATGGTAAAAGAGTCGGACTCCTATTGTGAAAGGAACTTCCTCCAAACAACGACAAAAGACGCAAGCGGGAGATACGTGGTGACGCTCCCGTTCCGGGATCCCGAGAATATCGGATCCGATTTAGGATATTCAAGGTCCATTGCGCTAGCTCAGTTTCTTAGAAACGAAAATCGTTTAAAAAGAGACTTTCCATTAAAAGAGCAATATGACAGCGTGATCCAGGAGTACCTGGATCTGGGTCATATGAAAGAAGTTCCGCCGACTCACAATTCTCCATCGTATCATCTTCCTCATCACGCGGTAGTTAAGCCCGAAAGCACCACTACAAAGCTTCGCGTTGTATTCAACGCTTCAAGTCCGTCGGCAAATGGGACCAGCTTAAATGATATTCTTCATGCTGGTCCAGTCCTACAATCCGATCTAACGATCCAGGTCCTGAAATGGCGTTATTTTCAATACGTCTTCAGTGCAGACATCACGAAAATGTATCGTCAGATCTGGGTCGATCCGAAACATACCCCGTTTCAGAGAATTCTGTTCCGAAACAAGGAAGGAGATATCCGAGACTTCGAATTAAAAACAGTTACCTTCGGGGTCAACTGCGCCCCCTTCCTCGCCATTCGAGTCTTGCAACAGCTGGCAGAGGATATCCAAGTGCCATTTCCAAATGCCAGCCGCATCATCCAGCAGCACATGTACGTCGACGACGTTCTGGCAGGGGCGAATTCCGTAATCGAAGCCCAAAGTTCAATTCGAGAGTTGCAAGCAGCCCTAAGTGCCTCCGGGTTTCCGCTGAGAAAGTGGACCTCGAACAACAAAGGCGTCCTTAAAGACGTCCCGGCCGAACACCTCCTTCATAGCGAGTTCCTCGACATCGATGCCGAAAGCACGGCCAAGACGCTCGGTATTCGGTGGAGGGCAAAGTCCGACGAATTCTATTTCGTTCCTCCAGACATAGTTGTGGAACCCTCCTATACAAAGCGAGAAGTTTTGTCCCAAATCGCTAGGTTGTTCGATCCTGCCGGGTGGCTCGCGCCGTTCATAATCCGTTCAAAAATGTTCATGCAGGAGATTTGGTTGCAAAACTTAGGCTGGGACGATAAGCTTCCCACTGAAATGTGTCAGCGGTGGCAATCGTTTTTAGCCGAGTATTCCGACCTCAACCAGATCCGCGTTCCGAGATGGATCTGGTACCAGCCTGAGGTAATCATAGAGCACCACGGTTTCTGTGACGCGTCCCAGAGAGCCTATGGAGCGGCGATATACATCCGCGTCGAGGTGGGGCAAAAGATCCTGACTCGCCTGCTTACAGCCAAAACACGAGTGGCCCCGGTAAAAACCGTCTCCCTTCCTCGGCTAGAGCTCTGTGGTGCCGTGCTGTTAACCGAAATGGTGACAGCAATCCTCCCGCACATGCCCTCCGCCAGTTCAAATATCCGCTGCTGGACAGATTCCACAATCGTCTTAGCCTGGCTACGAAAGCCTGCGTGCAACTGGACCACATTTGTGGCCAACAGAGTTGCCAAGATCACGCAGGCGACGCCAGTCGACTGTTGGGCACACGTTCGCTCAGAACAAAACTCCGCCGATCTAGCCAGTCGAGGCGTATCCTTACATGAATTGGCAGATAACCATCTCTGGTGGCACGGACCAGAGTGGCTGCAAGGGCCACGAGAGCTATGGCCAGCACAAAGTGACACTCTTCCAGTGACCGAGCTAGAGCAGCGCGCGGTCAAAGTGCATTTTGTCAAGGCCCCGTCCATCGACTTTCTCGAGCGTTTCTCCAAGTTGGACAAGGCCCTGCGAGTTCTGGTCTATGTTCAACGCTTCCTTAAACGCTGCCGCAAAGGTTCGTTCTTGCCCAACTCACGCCCTACAAGTGAAGAGATCCGAGGGGCAGAACGAACTCTGACCTCCATTGCGCAGCGCAGAGCATATGGCCAAGAGCTTCAGCATCTGACCGAGAAAAGGCCTCTTCCAGTGTCAAGTCCGTTGGTGAATTTGTTCCCGTTCATTGACCAACACGGCCTGTTAAGGGCGTGCGGCCGTCTCACTGCCTCCAAAACCCTGCAATATGATGAACGTCATCCGATTATTCTCCCCTATAACTGTAGACTGTCGCGCCTTGTCGTCCAATTTACTCACCAGATTACTCTTCATGGCGGTAGTCAATTGATCGTACGCCTGATCCGATCGAAGTATTGGATTCCTAAAATCAAGAATCTGGTGAAGGCTGTGGTCAATCCTTGTAAGATTTGCACGATTTACAAGAAGAGACTCCAAACACAGCTGATGGGCGATTTCCCGACAGATAGAGTCTCCTTCTCTAGGGCGTTCACCTACACGGGTATCGACTATGCCGGCCCGTTCGAAATAAAAAACTATACAGGGAGAGCGTGTCTCATAACGAAGGGATATGTTTGTGTGTTTGTGTGCTTTTCCACGAAGGCTATCCATTTGGAACCCACTTCCGATCTAACAACCGAGAAATTTCTAGCGGCCTTCGCTCGTTTCGTAGCGAGGCGCGGTTGTCCTCAACGGGTCCATTCGGATAATGGTAAGACCTTTGTGGGGGCGGCAACTTTGATTTCCAGGGACTTTCTCCAAGCCATCAAAGAGTCCGTGACTGATGCATATAGCCATCAGGGACTCGTATGGCGATTCATCCCACCCGGGGCTCCACATATGGGGGGTTTGTGGGAAGCAGGGGTGAAAAGTTTCAAAACCCTGTTCCTTAAATCGACGTCAGCCCGCAAATATACATTTGAGGAGCTGGCGACACTTCTCGCTAAGATTGAGGCTTGCCTCAACTCTAGACCCCTCTCCCCTATGTCCGAAGATCCCTCAGATTTGCTGGCCCTCACACCAGGCCATTTCCTTATTGGAGGGCCGTTGCTTTCCACGGCGGAACCCGAGATAAAGGGCGAAGCCAAGTCGATAATAAATCGATGGCAACACCTCAAGGCACAACATCAGCAGTTTAGTGCACGGTGGAAAGAGGAGTATCTTAAGGAACTCCATAAACGAAGCAAATGGCAATTTCCGACCAGGAATCTCCAAGCCGACGATATGGTAGTTGTCAAGGAGGACAATCTACCACCGCACGAATGGCGGCTCGGCAGAATCGTTTCTGCCTTTCCAGGAGCCGACGACCGCATTCGAGTCGTCGAGATCCGTACGTCTCGCGGCACCATAAAACGCCCTGTCCACAAGGTTATTCTGCTACCGATGGAGGACAAAGAGTCCTCCGTTCCTAGGGATTAGGGCACTTCCCCCATTCCGGGGCCAAAAGAGTAGTCGGCTCATACTAAGCTTCTTCATTTCTTTTATTGGCAGACTTACTCACTTCCTCCAATAATGGCTCCGCGACCTCGTGCCACCCAGTCGTTGGAAAGCAGACGTACTCGAGGTATCAAATCCTACCGCTGCCGAGTCTGCTCTGGAATCCATGCACTTCGGAAGTGCAAGAGGTTCCACAAACTGAGCGCTGAAAAGCGCCTTCGGGCAGTACTTATTAATAAGTACTGCTCGAACTGCCTCGCCCATCAGCACTCAGGAGGAGACTGCCGAAGCCAAGAGGGATGCAAGAAGTGTGGAGGAAACCACCACACTCTACTCCACATGCACGAGGTCCGTCCCGCTCCGTCCCCAGCAGCGCTACCAGCTCCGACGCGCAGAGAGCGCCATCCCGCTGCACCTCGTCCGGTCCGGATTTCCCGCATTCCGCCACCAGCCCCAGTCGCCAACAATCAACGGCGTCCGAAGGTCTCCGTCGCGTCTCCGGCGGTGGCAACGGGGCAGCAGAAGGCTGTTCCCATTCTGCCTACAGCCATCGTCGTGCTGGACACGGGCTCGAAGACCTTCGAGACCGGGGCCATGATCGACCCATGCATGCCGGTGAGCAGCATCGACCGGTCGTTGGCGGCTGCGTTCCGGCTGCCCATCGCCCGGCTGGGAGGCAACGAGGTCTGCTCGGTGACACTCCGGTCCCGAACAAGCACCTTCCGACTCAACGTCGTCCTGAAGGTCGAACCCAGCCTAAGGATCCGGACACCCATCCAAGCTCTGAGCGACGCCGCCAGGGCCAAGTTTGACGGTGTTCGTCTCGCGGACGAGCGCTTCCACCGGCCGGCCTCCATCTCCCTCGTGTTGGGATCAGATGTATATGCCAACTTGATCCAACCGGGGTTCCTAAAAATTGATGATGGCTTGCCCGTCGCGCAGAACACGGTGTTCGGATGGACCGTTTCTGGAGCGTGCACGGAATGAAGAGGCCGATCCTGATGTCTAGCCGGCCAGGGATACCTTTGCCTACGCAAGGGGGGGGAGAATGTTCACGCCAGAAGGGCGCAAACAGTTGAGCGGCAGTGTAAGCGGCCAATGCTTTTACTCGAAGCTCCTCCACGGCTCGCAAGCACCGCTGCTCGCGCTCTCCTTCTCTTCTCTCGCTCTCCTCCCTTCCCGCAAGGTATTCACCACTCCGCGGTCCCGCGGTATTGCTACTGTTAATGTTAAGGTAGTCTTAAGTTACAAGTGCGCGAATAAAGACCGGAATTCTCGTGAAGTCGATCCCGAGTGTTTCATTACAGGGAAAAAAATCAGCAGCAACCGCAGCAACCCACACCCAGGATTTTTCCGCCCACTCCATTTCATATATTATAATCCTCTCCCGTCTTGGGCTATCGGATATAATCCGGACAATTTTAGAGTAATCCCGGAGAAAATCGGGATAATTCAAACGGCCAGATCGCTCAACAGGATTCCCAAAGGGGGGCCACCCAAAATTATAGCCATATCACGTTACATATCGAAAAGTCCCTATCATCAACTCCAACTCCTTATTTTAAGTTTTTTTGAATCATCATAAAATTATGTAATCGCTTACTTATCGCAGAGCAACTCTGTGGACCCATCTTCCCACGCCCACAAATCGCCCAAAACTGCCACGCCCACACTTATAAAATTTTTTTTGATATCTTTTCATATTTTTATTAGTCCTGAACATTTTTAATTGATTTGTCAAAAAAACTTTTTGCCTTGCCCCCTCTAATGCCTACATACCACCCAAAACTGCCACGCCCACACTTCTGAAAACAGTTTTCATATTTTTATTAGTCTGGTAAATTTCTATCAAGTTGCATAAAAGCCTTTTTGAAAAATGTTTTCAGAAATAATTTAATTTTTTGGATTAAATCAGTTGATTTGCCAATTTCTATCGATTTGCCGAGAACATTTTTTTTAACGAACACTCTGACGCTTACAAATCGCCTAAAGCTATCCCTCCCATTAATTTGAAAAAAAAAAACAATTTCTTTTCTCCAATTTCTACCGATAATCCAAAAATTTTTTAAATTCTCAGACACATTTGGACTAGCTGAGTAACGGCTATCTGATAGGCGGGGAACTCGACTATTGCGTTCTCTCCTGTTTTATTTAATACCATACTATTGAATTCGGATAGGTTGCTCGAGTGCATCAAGTAGTCACGTTGTTCAAATACAAGCACACCTCCGTCTACGACTAGGATGTAGTTGGCAAGGTGCTGAGCGTAATATGAGAAATGCGCAATTAATTCAATTAATTCAATTTGAAGCTTGCCAGAATGGGTAAGTCGCAGAGTACAGCATTTACAACGTCGGGGTTCACGACTTCTTGTAATACGTTTTTGCGTTGTGATCGTCAATATACGCTTTCCATCTTTTTATCTTCGGATTAAAATTCCGATCGGATTTCACAAACGCCAAAGGCTAATTGTATGTATAAATGTCGATTTCGCGAGTGCCGTACAGATAATGCTGTAACTTGCCTAAAGCCTAGAGATTATTGTAGTAGGTATTTTCTCTTGCGATGGAACCGCGCCTATACCATTCGCGGAAGCAGCCGTTGTCAGATCGAATGGCAGGGTATCTGAGAATTACATTTTCGGAAGTCAAGACATTTCTCTTCCTCTCGAACTCATTTCTCTGCAAGTCACGGAATTCAATGGGAGTTTTTCTTGAAATGTGTTTGTTGAAAGAGCCATTTTCTCCTTTCAACAAGCTCGGCAGGGGCCTTGCGATTGCCACAAAGTCATTAACGAAACATCGATAGTAACAGGCTAGACCTAAAAATGATTAAAGATCATATAGATTTTTCGGTTCTGGGTATTCCTTTATGGCTTTTACCTTTTCTGGGTCGGTTCTTGTACCACCATAGTAACTGGCTAGACCTAAAAATTGCCAATGCTCATATAGATTTGTCGGTTCTGGGTATTCCTTTATGGCTTTTACCATGTGCTACGTAAACGAAGAACGATTTGCCAATTTGTTCTCGTAGGACCAAAAGGTAATCGACAAATCTTATATTTTTTGCCATTTACCGAGAAAGAGGTCTTCTCGCGGTCATGTTCGCACAAATATATCTGGTGATAGCCGGACTTTAAAGATAGCGTTGTAAAGTATTTGGCTTTACCTAAATTTACCAATATCATGGAAATATTCGGCATTGGGTACTTGTCAGCGATGGGTTTTTCGTTAAGTTTCCTAAAATCTATAACCACACGCTTATTCTTATTCCCCAGGTTAAAAATAGGTGATGTCCTAAAAACTAAAATTTCTCCCAAAATCGAAAAAAGGGCAATTTGCAATTACAATTATCTAAACAAGAAATAAATAAGCCACAACATGCGGTACATTTCATTGATGGACTCCGGTGGACTCACTTTAAGTCGCCTTTAAAAGTCATTATCAAATAATTTCTATTGAAAGGCAACTTATATTTTTAGTCAATGTTGAGTAGAAGATGGTTTTTTTTTTGCTATTGACAGACACATACACTTACACATGCAACCCTCACTGTTTAAAATGTCATTCACAAAATTGAAATAAACGCTTTGGTCTTTACACTGTCAAGCTTCACGTCACATCAAATGTTTAGGTCTACAGTTATTCTTTTGTAAGCTTTTTGTAAGCCACACACACGCCATCTGTTATTTAAACTCATTTAATTGTGTTCGGAATGTGTGTGTCGGCCTAGCTTCTTTCTGAGCTAAGGTCTGGCTAACGGATCCAGATATTATTGACTGTAACTGGACAGTGTCCGTGCCTGTAGTGTTATTTGTCGCAGGGTGAAAGCCTTGTATTTCTAAAACCCGCCCGTCGTCACTATCGTATTCGACTTTATTATTTCTATACTCACTTGCCCAATTCATTGACTAATGGTTGGCACAATTGATAGGCTTTCGAGAGACAACGAAATTACGTTGCGCCAGAAATATGAAAGTTGACCATTTTTATCCTAAAAAGGTTTACACAAATCGGTTTGGGTCGTTGGCTCTTGTTCAGCTGAACTTTGAGACCAACCTCGGCAAACTTCTTGTTTGCGACGACCTTCTTCATCTCGCTTATCGATGGTGTGCGGATGACGTCTCCACCACGCATATAGTGTACACGCACACCGAGGGCAGGGGCGACCTCCTTGCGGACCCAGGGGTGGGATCAGCAGGTCTGGCTTCCAGGGCCTCTGCAGGGTCGGTGGTAGCGGGAGCAGCGTGTACGGGGGCATCATGGGGCGAGTCGGTGGCCGCCAGAGCAAGCCTTTTGGCACCAAGTACCTCCTCCTGCATTGGGGCTCGTCTGGACTTCTTCGAGGCACTGCTGGCGGTCAAGGTACTCGCGCTGCTGTCGTTCTCCAACGGACTTACTCCGATGGTGGCTCCTCCTTCCGTTGATCCAATCCACCGGTCTGGCAGCACTGAACCGTCCCAAGGCACAGTCCGTAGCAGTGACAACCACCAATAAGCAGTTTGCTGGTAGCGCAGCTCTTCAAAAGCTGACCCAAAAGCTCGCCTCGCAACAAGTGCTTTCCGGAATGGAAAATGTGCAATAATTAATTGCAAATAACTTTCAAACTAGAGGCTTTTTAGGAAAATATAGTTATTCGCAGTCTGAACACGAGCGAATCGAAAACACGTCCGTCGTCAATCAATTCATGCAAGTCTCTGAGTAAAAGGGTATACCAGATTTATTGAAAAGTATGTAACAGGCAGTAGGAAGCGTTTCCGACTATATAAAGTATATATTATAAAGTATATACCTGATCAGGATCAATAGCCGAGTCGATCTAGCCATGTCCGTCTGTCCGTATGAACTTCGAAATCTCAGGAACAATAAAAACGAGAGAGTTGAGGTTCAGCATATAGATTTTAGAGACAAAGAAGCAACACACGATTTTTTTACCTATGTTGACACGCCCACTCTAACGCCCACAAACACCCACACTTTTTAAAAATGATATTTTTTAATTTTTTTTATTAGTCTTGTAAATTTCTAAGGACTTGCCAAGAAATTTTTGCCACGCACACTAAGGCCCGAAACCAGCCAAAACTGCGACGCCCACATTTATGAATCATTTGTTGATATTTTTTCATAATTTTATTAGTCTCGTAAATTTCTATCAATTTGCCAAAAAACTTTTTGTCCTAAGACCGCCCAAAACTGCCACGCCCAAAGTACCATTTTTCAAAATATTATAATTTTATTAGTTTTGTAAACTTTTACAGATTTCCCAACGCCCTAATTTTTATATTTTTTCTCATTTTATTCCCCAATATTTTTATATATCCCAGAAAAATTATGAAATCTCGCGTTCGCAAAAACAAGAACTCGGCATGACAGTAGGCGTCAAAAAGAACCGCGTGGTGCGGGAGACCGGTATCAAGGAACAGCCCCGGTCGCGATTCCTGCATTCCAGATCCTGGAATCCACCGTTGCGATCCTTTTCCCTGGTAAGAGCAGAGAATCCGAAGGAGATCTCGGATGTGGAACTGTCAGACGAGGAGCCGGCGGAGAAGCCACCAGAAGCAAACGAGGTAGTCACCCTTTCATCCGTGAGCGCAGAGGGGGAGAGAGACGGTCATCCCGGTGATGTCGTCAGAGGGGGAAGAGGTCGTACGAGTGGCGAGGGCCAGGATGGCCAACTGCAGCGTGCGGCAAGCGACGCAAGAACGGGCTGGGGAATGAGAGGCAACAAACCGGAGGTGGAACAGGCGAACGTTGAGCAGACAGGTGCGCTCCATCGAGATGGGTGGCCGCAGTGGCAGTGGCAGAAGGACGTCGCTGAACGAACAGTGGAGGGAGGGGCCGGAGGAGGAGTGGCCGACCCGAGTGGTCGAGGAGGCCGAGAACCAGAGAGCTGTACCAAGTTGCTATTCATCGACGGCCAACGGTACCGCCTCAAGATGCGGCGGGCGCAGCGGCAAGGGTCCTAAGGGCCGAATAAAAGTGAAAACTGAATTAATAGGTGTAATTGAGAACGCGAGGGGTTGTGAGACGCGCGGACCAGGCACGCGGGCCGACAAGCTAAATTTTTTGAAAAGTGGTCTGCTAACTGACTAATTGCAGTGCCAACTATCTTCACCAGACGTCGGCATTGTCCCACAAATAACCACTTGGTGAATTCCCACACCCGAAGAATAGTGGCATGCTCATCTATGAAAAATTTGTATGCATAATTAACAAAAAGACTGCATAAAGAGCAAGAAAACGAAATGTTCTTGTTAGATGGCTGCAAAAGCATGAGAAATAATAACAGCAATGAGGTGGACAAAGTGGAAAAAGTATCAATTAAGAAGTCTGAGTGGCAAACGCAAAAGTCCAGAAGTCTTTCCAGTTAAAAGGAGTCTCCCTTCCGCGGCATCAGAATCTGAAAGAGCGCACAAACATGTTCATGTCAAGTTCGATCAAAAGCAAGCTTCTACTGAGTGTAAAAAAACCAAATACGTTCCTACTACCTGTAGAAACTGTGGAGAGGCGCACACTGCGTCGTCCATATCAAGGCTGTCGAGTTTTCATTGACCCCAAAAAGAGGGCTGGCCCAAAGCCAAGACTGAAGCCAATGAATACCTCGGCGAGTATTCCAGCCACAAAATGCATCATATACGTTTGGTAATAACGCTTTACATTCATGCTGACGTAGCACCATAAGCCACACAACTTTAGCTACACGTTAAATTAGGACCGTGAGCTTTCTCTTCTGTTTCTCTCTTTCGTTCCTTTCGTTTTGTAGAAAGCGGGCTGCAATGTCACGCCAGCTGATCTCGCAGTCAGCTGAGAACCAGTCAGCTGATCGTAGCATACTCTCCTGTCCTCCTGCCAAGGATTCTCGTCAGCAACTTATGGAATCCCAGTGAAATAGGTACCAACAAGCTAGGGCTAGAAAATAAGGGTGTCAAAGGGAAGGAAGGAATCCAACATGGACTACTCCATAGACGCCAACTTCTCCGCTTTAGAATGCCGCAGGTAACTGGTGTCGTTCTCCCCAGAAACAGGCAGAAGTATTCGCCGAGCATCTTGCCCAGAGGTTCATGGCATTCAACACTGCGTCACAGGTAGATTCCAATAAGTTCGATGAAGTACTAGCTCGCCCTCTGCACATTTCTCCGCCAATCCGCCCCATCCGACTTAAGGAAGCCAGAAGTCACTTATTTCACTGATATTGATCTTCAATGCAATATTAAGGGTGCCAGGAACTCTATTATCCACAAGCCAGGTAATCCGGAGTACGACCCAAGTTCTTAGCGGGCGATTAGTCTTCTGCCTTCGATATCAAAGGTTTTTGAAAGACTGCTCATAGATGGACTTGTCAAGTATATGGATGCCAACAAAATTATTCCGGACCACCAATTTGGATTCCGATTTGGCCAGAGCACCATCGAGCAGCTTCACCGGCTACTTCAGTCATACGGAGTATTTCTCGACACACAGAAGGCCTTCGATAAAGTCTGGTAATCGGGACTCTTAGCTAAAGTGACTGGCACATTCGTTCATTCCTCGCCAATCGGGATTTTGAGGTCCAATGATATGACTACATAACATCTAGTTGAGCAATCAACGCCGGTGTCCAAAAAAGGAAGCGAGTTAGGGCCGCTTCTCTCTACCATATACAGATATCCCTGCATCTACTGCGAACAAAACGCTGATAGCTTTTTTTGCAGATGGCGTGTGCGTACTTCATACGTCCGAATGCGAATACGAGGGAGCTGACGGCAAACAGGAGTACCTCCACTCATTTGAGAAATGGGCCAGAAAGTGGAACGCGAGTGCGCAGTCGCTTTACTTTAAAATGTGGAACTCCGCCAGCAGTAGTCATTAATGACATTCCTATTGAGCAGCCAAAACAAGCTAAATACATTTACCTTACGCTATATTCTCGCTTGACCTTCAGCAACCACATAGCCAATACTGTCGCGATGTGTAACGCTATACTATAAAGCTATACTGGATACTAAATAGGGAACCATTCTGTCAGAAATTCTGGAGAAATTATTCTGGAAAGACTAATGCAAATATTAGAAGAGAAAAATAACAGGTGTTGTTTAGCATTGTCAGAAAGCTGTTCTCAGGATATTAGATGCTTTTGAAAGCAAAATATTGCAATGTATTGTACTGTAGTTTTCCGTGATGTTAGACAAGCCTTCGACAGAGTGTGGCATAAAGGATTATTTTATAACTTTTATATCTCGATAACAGGCCGACACGCTTGCTGTAGCAACGCAAGAGCTGCAGCAGAATTTGCACTCCTGGTTAGTAATAAATGCCGACAAATCGACCCTCACTCTAAGGACATGCATCTCTCGATCTCAAGCTCCTTCCAATACGATAATTAAATTCAAACACAAACATAAAATGGTTGGAAAGAGCCGAGAACAAACTATTAAGGCAGACAATAAATGCGCCTTTCTATGAATACCACTATCAAATGTGAATTCCTTGAATACTACTATCAATGAAAGTCATTGGTGTTAAAAGAAATTGCAAAATCCAGCATGTTACACCTCAACAAGATTTATGAGCATGTCAACCCATTAGCTGACATGATGCTGGAATCAACAAATCTGCCTGGATGGTAGTAGTACGCTATTTCTATAAATAGAAATTTTCTATCAAAAGATAAAAAATAAAAAAATTAATTCAGTTTTAAACCGGTATGTAAGTATTTCCATTGTATTTATTTATTTAATTTTTATATTGCTATTATTATTAATTATTCCGAATACATTTATATATATTTTTTTTTTGCAGATGATTTGTTTTGTCTACCAGGCTTGTATTAAACATAATAAATCAACAATTGAGTAGGCTATTATTACTAAAATTTATAGGCTTGTAATAAAATAAAAAAAGAAATGAAATATTTCCTAAATTGGGGCATTGTTATAATTTTAACACTTAAACCTCTTTACATCCAAATGGAATATACAAATAACATCCAGAAGCATTTCAGGCATTGCTTAAAGCATCATTTTAGCATTTCAGGTATTAGAGAAGCATTTCAGGGAATGCATTCACAAGCATTTTAGGGAATGTATTGAGAAGCATTTTGGGGAATTATGAAACACAGGCTCACGCAAAGAGGAATGGGAACTTTCCACTAGAAGAGTTATTCCGAACGCCTTCCGGAGTACTTATACTACCGTCTAGAGTATTAAAAAAACTAACGAAATCTTTTAAATTTCTGTAATTGTGTTTTTGCACAGAGGTCCGAATTAAAATTGGACTTGTTGACTAAGTGCACTTGTTCTAGATTAAAAACAATCAGATCATTCTATTGTAGAGGGAGTCCAGCCAAAGACTCTAGTATAACAAGATGCGTAACGCCATACGATGTTTTGTCACACGGTTTTTTCGGCGTGGCTCTAGAGATGGCTCCAGGCTCTCTCGAGTTTTTGTTCGAGAGCGAGTGAGCGGTACAGCGAACAGCTCTTTTCTACGCATACAGTGATAGCAGACAACTGTATATGTGGACACATATGCTCATGCAGTGTAAATTTGACAAAATATGCCCTTCAACTTAGAAATTCTTAGGCTTTAAATATATATTATTTTTGATCAATTGGCACCATGTGAAAAATTCTTGTTTGGCATTGCCTTAATGTTATACATTTTTAAATATAGCTTAGAAATAGTAATAGTAATATGTACATAATATTACAAAATAAATTTCAAAAATTACTTTATATTAGAATATTTGTCATTAGAGTATTCAGCTTCTGACGTGTGAAAAATTAAAAAGCATTGATTGTTGAGTGCTTGCTTGGCTTATGCAATAAACAATTTTAATATTTTTATTTATTCTATAAATTTCAATTTTCTACTATGTATTATTTTTATGAAAATTTTTTTTTTTTTCAATGTAATACCTTCTTCTTGGAAAATTTATGTTTTCAATTTATTTAATTTAATTAATAAACTTATGTATTTTATTATTTATCATTCAAATTAGATTCAGTTGAATTATTTTGTTATATTCCAATTTTATATTTTTAAAAAGTGCGCAATTTTTTATTTTTTATTACTTAATAGACTCGGACTTCGGGAAACTAAGGGCACCATCTGATATTTTTTAATATTTGTAAAATACACATTAAAGTTTTTGAAATATATTTAAAAATAATAGAAACAAATGTGTTATAAATAATGTATTGTTGAGCAATGCATTAAGTGTACAAATGAAAGTAGTGCTTTCTCATTATGGTTTTATGTAAATAATGAATTTTTTATATATATATTTTATATATATTACACATAATGAATTATTAACATAAATATAAATATGTAAACGGTAGCTAATTCGAGCGGCGATCTTAACAAACGAATTTAAAACATTTTAAATTATAATAGTCAGGGCCTGCATTTTTATTTTATCGATCAGAATTGATTTCGGCCCGAAAATCGTCTTCTAGCACAAGTACGCACACATATACACGTTTTCGTCTATTATTATTACTCACACAAGCAAGCAATTTCTATTTTTAGATTTCTTACGCTCTCAGCGTAAGTGAGCGGACAGAGGGCAATTTTGGCCGTCACCGAAAAAGTGCATAGCGCAAAACCAATGTATAGACGTTACGCATCTTGTTATTTTAGTGCCGTTGGTCCAGCGTTGGATTGCTAGAGATTCCGATTTGCCTGCACTGGTTTGTGAACAAGGGAATATTGGTTCCGGACTACCGGCACAAGTTGGCCCCTCAAAAAGACAATATGCAGTGCCAAATCAAGGTGATTTCACTAAAAAAACCAATTTTCGTCTTTCGGTTATCCCCTGATGAAACATCATCTGATGTATTGTCTCATATACAAGACTAAACGACAGCCGATAATATAAAAGTGGAAAAATATAAATTTTATTACTCATTATTACTTTTACCCTCATGTGACCAGACCACTGCACCATCCGGCTCTTTATCTTTTTTCTTTTCTTCAAAAAACTATCATCTAGGACTTGGTTAAAGCCGGATATACTTAATCCAAAGCCTTCCCAGGTATGTACACAATATACAGGTCCCTCCAGACAGTGAGGTGGAGTCATAATTGGTTAGGTCTATCCCCACGTCAGAGAAGTTACTTTTTGTCGAGTCCCGGAACTTCCTGTCGTTTTTCAATATACATATCTGTTGATATTTCGTGCTCTTACGTTCCGCCGTCTTCTGAATTCGCAGAATATTAATTAAGTTAATTATATTCGAAACTCTCTTGGTCGATTTTTGGATCTATGTCTTGTAATATGTAAGTCCTCTAAGTGTGTTTCTGTCCAGAATACTCTTACTCAACCCGACGATTACAGACCTGAAGAAGGATATTATCCTACTTTCGAGGTGACAATCGACATAAGTACCGTAATAAAAGAGAAGTTGGAAAGTTGCAGTTGGAAAGTAAAGTAGCTTAGCTAGCAGTGGAAGATTTGGATTATTTTTCTTGCTGTCTATAACCGCCTTCCTGGAAACATGTTCAAATCAGTCGTAATTATCCATTTCATAAGAAAAATTCAACAAGAAATCATCAGTTTGAAGAAAACGAAATATCCAGGATACGACCGCATAGAAGGTGCAGCTATAAACACCTAGTGTCACGCAAGAACACACATATACATACATGGATATGCAGAGCAACGAAATCGGTTGCGGAGGGAGTAGAGCATAGGCACATGCATACAGAAGTGTACATACATGTATATTTTAACATAAATTTCTATGACAGTGGTCAGAGGGTGACAGATTGCCAAAACTAAGGTTAAAAAAAATGTTTCTATCTGACAGTGGTCAGAGGCAAACGGCCGATGAAAATAAAATACACATTAAACAAAAGTTTAATGAGGAATAATATATTATATGACAGCGGTCAAAGGCAAGTTGCCGGTTCAGTTACTTAACAAGGGTTTAGAAAAAAATGAAAAAAAAGCAAACAAACAAAATTCTATCTGACAGTGGTCAGAGGCAAGCAGCCGATAAATATATATAGGTACATATGTATGAAACGATAGTTATCGATGTGCGATGATCGATAATCATCGCATAGGGTAGCGTCGTGAGCGCAGGCAGAAGAGGAAGAAGGAATTATAAGAAAAAGGACAAGCATAGAGGGAGTCGAAGAAGAACAAAGCGAGTTGACAGTTGTGCAGTAAAAAGATCGTCAAGCCGAAAGTTGTCGTGTCCGGAGTAAGGCAAAGTTGTGTAGTCGTCGTATGTCCGGAGATCAAGAAGTCACGAGTCATCTTTTTATCAAATACCAAATATAATAAGGCGTTGACTCTAGAGGAGATTGAGAAGGTTTATCCCGCCAAACTAACATTTGAAGACACAAGAAGTGTAAGAGAGCGCTATATTGAGAGAGCGCGTGTATGAGAGTTTCTGTATGAGAGCGCTGTGGGGAAGGAGAGCGAAGCGCAATGTGAGGTGAGGAGGAAGAAGAAACAGGAAGAACAGTTCGAATTGGCCTCCAAGAAGAACAGATGGACCATTGCGACTCGCTGCGTGACAGTGAAATAAATCATAAAATATGAACGACGCTAACGAAAATCCATCTCCGACACACATTTGTTTTTTATTATTTTTAAAAATATTTCAAAAACTTTAATGTGTATTTTACAAATATTAAAAAGAAGATCAGATGGTGCCTTTAGATTTCGGAAGTATTACAAATTTATAAAATAAATAAGAATATGAAAACAGTTTGTTGCAAAAGTCATATCTTGAGGCACAAAGTGCGCACACAAGCACTCAACAATCACTGCCTTATTAATTTTTCTCACGTCGCAAGCTGAATACCCTAATGACAATTATTCTAATAGAAAGTCATTTTCGAAACTTATTTTGTGATGTACGTAATTTGGCTATTACTATTTCTAAGCTTTATTTAAATAATAATAACGTTAAGGCAATGCAAAACAAGAATTTTTCGCATGGTGTCAATTGATAAAAAAATAATATAGATTTAAAGTCAACGAACTTCTAAGGTGAAGGGCATATTTTGTCAAATTTACAATGCATGACCATACGTGTGCACACATACAGTTGTCTACTATCACTGTATGCGTTGAAAAGAGCTGTTTGCTGTAGCGCTCTCCGCTCTTTCTCTCTCGAACAAAAACTCGAGAGAGCCTGGAGCCACCTCTAGAGCCACGGCCAAAAAATCGCGTGCAAAAAAATCGTATGGCGTTACGCATCTTGTTATTCTAGTGTCTTTGCCTAAAGGAAGCAAATAAACACGAATGTGCGCATATGACCTAAAATTTGATATATAGAAAGAAGCGCATTAAATGCGGCAAGAAATAATTATGTGTAATCATCAGAGGGCTAAGACATTCACAAGTCCCAATCCAGATCTTTCTTACAATATAACAACGATCGGGACAATCCGCTTCGATGGAAAAGCCGTATTTTCTCTGCTTTTCCAGTGCGTTTTCCAATAATATCGAAAGAATTAATTGTATAGTCTTAAGAACAAAGATAGTGTAATCGAGATTGAGGAATTTAAGAATTTGATTGGAATGTGGATCGGAACATAAAAACGTTGTTAAAAAATGGGGCGTGTGAGAAATATTTGTGGCTTATCGGAGAGCTCAAAAGTTGATTGGCATATTGATAGTACCTGATTAGTAACATAATGTAATGAGGGCGTGACCTATTTGTACTGCTTGTGTGCTTTAGAAAATTAGCAAATAATAAGATGATACAAATAGAAACATTTTTGGGGACGAAATATTTTGGACCTGTTTGAGCTTGTTACCAGAACGCTTCACTAGAATGTTGCTTTAATTAGCCATCATAGTTACCAGAATCTCAACATTATGGATAAAACGACAGAGTTCTGTGGCAAAACCGACTAGGCAAGTTTTTCTGATTGAGATTATATTACTTTGTTGGGTCAAAAACGCTTCCTAATATTTATTGTATATACGAAATAAGCCACGTTTACTTTAATTTAAGGTCGCATTTGCGTCACAGTTTAAAGTGCGCATAAATATTGTAATATAAGCTAAGTTTATTTATTACTTTATATGGCAAAAGGTTTTTATAAATTTAAACAAACGTTCTGTGAGGTTATGAAAAGTAGCCAATAAGATGTGAGGTAACGATTTGTGTGAATCGGGTATAACGCCAATCTTAAATTGGGTATGAGTGAAAATACGGTAGATCTGGTAAATTTGTACAAAAATATTTCGTTATCTTAGCATGTTTGGCATTGTTATTTTATTGCTGTAACCGCGCATAGCGAAAAAACTTTAAACGCATTAAAAAAATGGGAAGAAGGAAGTCTAAAAGAAAACCGCCTCCAAAGAGAAAGAATATTGAACCCCTTGATCAACAATTTAATTGTCCATTTTGCAACCATGAAAAATCGTGTGAGGTTAAAATGTACATATTCAGCACAATTCTGGTTCTACTATTATTCGACCAAATATATAGACAGATTTTATTTGGTTCCAAAACTTGAATTTATTAAAACACAACTCTTAATTTTATAATTTCAGGGATAAAAGCAGAAATACAGCGAAAATAACTTGTAGGGTGTGCTTGGAGGATTTTCAAACGGGAATTAACTTCCTTTCAGAACCTATTGATGTTTACAATGATTGGGTAGATGCCTGTGAAACAGCCAATTAAATGGAATTAATTTTAAGTTAGTTAGTAGGTAAAATAAATTGCTAGAGCCCTCTAACTTATACAATAAAATAAGTTTAATACAAGATGTCCAAAAAGTTAGTGTTTTTTGAAATTTAGGGAATACACGCGGGTCGCTCCAACAGTTTTATTAACATAACAGCGAGATTGAAATAATTTTTATTGACATTTTATTGAAACAAGCTGAACCGATGAAATTGTAACTAATTTTTGTTCTAGGGCTCATGTCTAAAATGTGGCGAGCACCGAGATTGTATTGCGAGGGAGAGAAGCGCTTCCGCCCACATAAAGTAAATAAAACTATATAGCTGAGTCGATTTGGCCATGTGCGTCTATCCGTATGAACGCCTCGGTCTCAGGAACTATAAAAGCTAGAAGGTTGAGATTAAGCATACACTTTCTAGAGACATCCAAGCGTTGCAAGTTTGTTGACCCATGTCAACCGCAGAAAACTACCATACACACACTGTTTGGTCAAAGACCTAACAGAAGACGATTTTCGGGACGAAATCAATTCTGATCAATGAAACGAATTTACATATTTGGAGTTGTGGCCAATTTCGTAGCAATATGATGATCTAAAATAATAATTAAAAATTCACGCCCTGACTAATATAATATTAAAGTTTTTTAAATTCGATTGTTAAAATCGCCGCTCGAATTAGCTACCGTTTACATATTTATAATTATGTTAATTATATGTAATATTCGGTACCCAGGGAATACCACGGGGAGGCCATTACAATTGTAATGGGGTCCTATATTTATTAGGCCTTCGAGTCGACTGGAAATATTTTAATGTTTAACATTAAAACATTTCTATGTTCCCCAATTAGGTTATTTTTCTTACTATTGTTTTTTTTTTATACTTTGCGTATATTTTTCCGTCGCCAATTATTTAAATATTAAAAAATTTATATCAGATGGTGCCTTTAATTTCCCGAAGTCCGAGGCACGAAGTGCGGACACAAGCACTCAACAATCACTGCCTTATTAATTTTTCTCACGTCGCAAGCTGAATACCCAAATGACAAGTATTCTAATATAAAGTCATTTTCGAAATTTATTTTTTGATGTACGTAGATTCGGTTATTACTATTTCTAAGCTTTATTTAAATAATTATAACGTTAAGGCAATGCAAAACAAGAATTTTTCGCATGGTGTCAATTGATAAAAAATAATATAGATTTAAAGTAAACGAACTTCTAAGGTGAAGGGCATATTTTGTCAAATTTACAATGCATGAGCATACGTGTGCACACATACAGTTGTCTACTATCACTGTATGCGTAGAAAAGAGCTGTTTGCTGTAGCGCTCTCCGCTCCTTCTCTCTCGAACAAAAACTCGAGAGAGCCTGGAGCCACCTCTCGAGTTACAAAAAATCGTTTGGCCGTCACCAAAAAAAAGGGCTGCATAGTGCCAAACCAATGCATTGCAATGTATGGCCGTTACGCATCTTGTTATTCTTGTATCTTTGGTACAGGCAACACTGCCGTGGAACTGTTTCATAAATGCAGTGTTTCAGATTGTTCATAGGCGGTAAACAATGGAGAAAGACGAGCAAGCTTCGGAGAATTATAATTATCACGCTTCTTATTTTATCAAGGCAAAATCGTGTTTTGCTTTAGTTTCCCTGCATCTGTCATATCCTTTTCTGAAGTGGAAAATAATGTAGATTTTCCACTAAGTTTCAGTGTAAGTTTTGGTATTTGATTTGGAGACTTTTCAATTGTGGCGGCACCTTAACTATGGATTTATTGTCATGGAACTTGAGTTCAATACAGGTTCATCGTTGTTAGCTAAAGGCACCTTGGTAAATTATTCTGTGTCATCTGGTATATGGACTAAAATCTGCTTATCTTTATCATTTTTCTTTTCTTTTTTTTGGCCTATTATCATTGGCCTTTATTTTTCGGTCGGATTTAAAAAATTGCAAGTCAATCTGATCCGTTTTCTTTGATTTGTCCTTTTTTTTTTTTTTTATTATTTTTCCCTTCTTTTAATTTGAGATATTTTATTTATCACTCTTATACATTACTCTGTGCAGCAATATATTTTGCATTCCCCTATATGCTATGTTCCTCTCTCTCAATAGAGATTTAATCTTTATTCTATGAAACTTGCTCGTTTGCCTTCTGTATAAAGAGTTCAGTTACAAATTAAGTATTGATAACCCTGGTGCTGCTGTGATACACTTTATTTCTTAATCGGTTCGGTACGGGCACTGCCGCCGTTCTTTATACCCTACAGCCCTGTGTAGCAAAATATATTGAAATTTTAATTTAAACATTAACTTTACCGTGTTTTATAAATTGCCACACCATTTCTCAAAGTCAATGAATAAGCTCATTGCCTAAACACACACTTTTTCATAATTTTATTTGTTACAAGACAAATAATTTCAATCGGCTTGTCAAAAACTTTTTGCCTTGTATAAATAATCCTGACATTGTCTTCATTAAATGGGACCAGGTTATGAAAGAATTCTCACTGAAAGAATAATATTAATAACCCCAAACGATACGGACTATCTATGTTTCCGTTCAAAACATCATTAAAAAAGAGCAGCCCAGCTATTGAACGTCGATCTGGTATGGGCGAGACAACACTGGCTGAGATATGATGGATGTGGATCCCATAAATGCATGGACTTAAGTGCAAATTTCATAATATTTTCAATTCTGGTTAACGAATATGAGCAATCTGCGAACTTTGGTGCACAGTCGGAAGTTCAGAACGTGTCTAGGGAATTAATTATTACCCAGTGTTTCTTTGTCCACAAAACAAACAAATATTTCACTTTTCCACAAAGATGAAGCTTGGTAGAAGTATTTAATGCATAATGCATTTAGAAGTTTGTCCATTGCTCATATTTTTACAATCGTGTACATTCGGGTACACAGTCTGGAGAATCAACAGCATCTTTTTCAGTTGTATTTTAAATTTACAATGTCCACATTTTAATATTGTAAATAGAATATACATATTTTTTAAAATACATTCATATATTTTTGCTAACATACGTACATATGTACTCACATATATCGTACAAATATGTAAATTAAACCAAATACGTTTGTATTATTAAATGGTTCATTTATTAGAGCCAACTGCTCTGAATTCTGGTCTGTTACGAACTAGAAACAAATCAAATTTATTAAGGCCGCCAAGTCTTTGGTTGGATGCAGCGGACTCATCAGCGCGCCTAGTCAGAGCCTCGTGCCAACTGGAGTTTCATGCCCTCAACGGTCACCCAGCACGCACATGCCCGCCTCGCATTACGGTGACCCTTGCACGTCGCTTTCGCTAAAGCGAAATGCGTTACTGGGCTGGCTCAGCTTTGTCGATGTTATTGTTCGCACATCCGGTCTTGGATGGAATTTCGGCGGGTCGTTACACCCCTCTGACTTGCTCGTGTTAACTCCTCCTTGTCTTAAGATGAAGTCGTCCCCGGATTCAATGGTCTTAGACGGTTGTTGACGTTTGACTTTCAGGCGGTAGATAAGAAAGATGATGACCAGGGTTTTTGAGGCTGTGGAGGAGACAGAGCAAAAGATCCAGGTGTTGCCTGATGGCAGTTGGAATTGAAGCTGGTTGATGTGCTGCAGATTTTTAACGCTCATTCCGTAAATTGATGACAGACTAAGGCGCTCTAGATGTCTCAGAACGTTTACTTTACTGCTACTGAAACTGCGGCTTTCTTCTTTGATGTTCCGATATTGTTGACGTAAAGGGTGCCGTTTATTTTAATTTTTTCGGTAAATGATACCAGGTGAGTTCCTGATATTATATCCGGCTTATTCCCTATTCGTCGGTGATATTTATCGTTACATCGTTGGTGATGAACATTCCCTCGTCGATCATGGTGACTGGGTCCAATTGTCCAGGTCCGCAATCCGCAACCGTGCTACCGTCCTCGAAATCAAAGATTCTATTTTCATGCTGTACCGGGAATATTCTTATTTTTCTCGAAGTTAACAAAGGCTTCGGAAATTTTATTAAAAAGTACAATAGGTCTCGATTTTGAAAAGTTTTTATGCTGGCTACCTCTAAAATATCTGACACGCTAACGTTTGTGGGATGTTTACTTTCAATCTCCTCTACGTCAACGTCATTCAAGATTATTGGACCTATTACGTTTAATTTGGAAAGGGTGATTTCAAGTATTAAATTTTAAAATTCTTGAATTACAACACGGTTTTTTTTGCCAAAATCGTCTCGTACAAATGTTCTGTGTCTAAGTTGTCCGATTTTAAAATAGAATTCATGGATGAGGTCAGTGTGTTTAATTGCAAGTGTATTTTGTCGTTTATTTCTATCTGTCCGTTTACCGAGTCCGTTAGCTGTCCCTGTCTAAACCTCACCTGGTCCCAGTCGTCAGAGTCAGGTGTCCCCGCTATTGCTTTCAAAGCAGTCCCTATGAAATTAAGACTACGGGTATGTCGGTGACCTACCTTTTGTGTGTCCAGAAGTCTCTATTCGTTCCAAATCCGTTTCAAGTACCCGTCTCATGTGCTCCTTCACGAAGAAGTCCATCGCGTGTTTCGTCTCGTCCGCGTAAGTTTCGTACGATGTAACGTTCGTTGTATATCCCATGTAAACGTACTCGTCCCATAAAGTAATGTCTCAGTCCATTATTGGTGTGTGGTTAGCGTGTGAGTATTCGTTTAGTTTTATGGTCCAGGAGGGAGTTGTCAGTAGGACTAAAGCCAGTTTCCTAACCTAAGTGCGAAAAATATAAAATATAGAGAGTAACGAACGTCACGAAAGTACAAAAAGGTGATAATATTAAAAAATCTATAAAAAATATAAAATTAAATTTAGCACCCTCTTACCGAAGATTGTCCTTATGGACCACCCTCCCTTTAATAAGCACTGTCGTACCCAGATCAGCCTCGATGACCTCTTCTCAGCAGAGTGGCTTATTGCCTTTGTGTGCATTTGAGTACCTAAGTGTTTTCTCTTGAGCTACTTTGATTTTGTCTCTTACTGTGCCCGCAAAATCTGGTGGACCAGCGTGAACTATTTCATGATGCTTTTTATTTGTAACCGAGTGGACAGTTGTGTTATATTCTATTGTTGCGAATAGAATACGGTCGGTCGCTTCGGTTATGTTTTGATCTATCTTGATGGACAGTGCGATTTCCGCTAGGGTGCTATAAAATCTCTCAACTTGGCCATTAGATGTGCTGTGCAACGGGGCGCATTTGAGACCTGTATACCATACCTATTTTCTAGGATGGTTCGTATGGTTTGTGAGTTGATAGACCTTTCATTGTCGCAGTAAACTGTTTTTATTTTGTGGAACAGATTTATTATTTGCAGTATCGGAGTTTTGATATCTACGATTGCTCTTGAATCGATTGGTTGGACTATAGCGAATTTTGAAAACTTGTTATAGCATATTGGACTAATCTACCCTAAAAATACAATAAATGATTGGGTATAACTTAGCGTCAATACATTGTGACACTTTGTCATAATAAATATAAATATACAAATATACAAAAAGACCACCAAAAAACTACGTAAGCACTCCAGCGCCCCAGTAATACGATCTAACCCTTATACATAAGCCGATCGCGGAGCGTGGGAATGCTGAGCATGCACTTTGCAGCTCAAGTGGTCAATGCCTTCTGCATACATATGTATATGTATAAATGTAAGTAAGAATATGTAGATATAAGCAATGTATGTGCGGGTTAGCTGAACCCAACTTCAGCACACTTTGATTATTCAAATAAAGAACGTCGAACAGAGCAGAAGCTAAGCTCTTCTTTTATTAAACATCAAAATAGCACCCTTTCAAATAGCACCTTTTATATGGCGACCGTGTCAGGACGATTGCAGGACGCACACGAAGTGTTTAAAGTATTGTGCTAATAATTACAGTCGACTGATCTTAGTTCGACTATAAATTAAATAAATTAATAAATTCAAATGACATTATAAAACATAATAATTGATGGCGGAAGAGCCACAATTCTCAAACGCACAGCCCACGACACAAAGGGACTTGCCAACGTTGGAAGAAGCTCTGCAGCAAAATCCTGCAGATGGACCACGCCCACTCACAATAGCTGAGTACCGGGCAAGGCAGGAAAGGAAGGAACCAAAGAAGCACAAACGCTCCGGAAAAATGGTAAAGCTACTTAGACAACGCCGACTGGTTAAGGAAATGACCCAGTTGGCCAGAGACGAGGCATCCCGACAACGCTACAAAGAGCGTCTTGAGGACATCGAAAGCAAGATTTCGCAAGGTGCGAAACAACGCAAACGGGCTGCATAAATAAATGCCAATGCCCCAATTTGCCTTAATTTTAATTTCTAAACCCAAGCCGATGCGGGAAACCGCTGCTTGAAAAACACTAATATCTGTTAGGCTTTTTACTAACAATGCGGTTGGACAATTTTTTTTTATATTGTAAACAAATATGTGAGCCAACCACATTTATTAACAACTAATATTTCCACGTCTCCGCTACTGATTATATATATATTCAGCTGCGAAAAATTTTTTTTTAATGACAGAATATAACAATTTTTATCTTCATTAAACGTAAACATTTTTTTTATTTTTGATTTTCTAGAAGAATAAATTAATATCATAATAATGAGAAAAAACTCATAAATAGAAAAAAACACGTTTCATTGAAAATAAACAAAAAAAAAAAAGGGATGGTTTAGCGATTCTAGTGAGGCAAAGGACAATACTGCCAACGTAGTTAATAACGTAAAAATTATAGATCCTACAGACGATATAAATGCGTTGTGGATCTTATTGCTGATTATTACAATAGTACTACTTCTACAATTTCTGCTTACAATTTATGTTAAGCATAACAAGATCATCAAAAGACGTTATATACGTCTTATATATATATACGTTTAGACCAGATTAAAAAAAAATAATACGGATTAGAAGAAAGCTTAATAAAAACCTTTTTTAACGACAAGAATGGAATGGAGCGAAATAGCGATACGAATAGACGAATTTCGCTTCAGGTTCGATAAGTCTTATAAATGTATCAATAGAGACGCAGTAATAAAATCCGAAACTTTGAAAAATCATATAGAGATATTAGTAGGTGTTTGGGAACGAGACACCCTGTATACGCGAACAAGTCACCCTTTATCTTTGTTTGCATTATCATTTGTCTGCAGCTTCAGCGGAGCTTATCAACGGAATCAATGTAAGCATCGCACCGCTGTAATTGTCCGCGAGCTTGCTCAGTACTTTTCCAAACTTCTATTTAAAAATTATTTGCGGTTCGTACGGCTCTCGGAAGAGCTGTATGCATTTAAATCGGAAGCCGATTGGGAGAACCCTGATGAGGATTTTGACGCATATGAGGACAAACATTATGCTACACACGCTATTCTCAGCAATACTTTGGAGGAGTTGAGACGGGATGTCACCTCAAACAGTATTGATGCCACAGTTCAAGCCGCAGACACATCCCAGAGAAGTCATGTCGATTTTCAGTTCGAGCGAATAAAACTTCCGACTTTTTCTGGAAATTATGAGGACTGGAAACATTTTTCGGACATGTTTATTGGATCGATTGCTTCCAATTCGAGCCTGACGGATTGCCAACGATTTCATTATTTAAAATCGTACCTTGCCGGAGACGCGCTTGCATTAGTTAAACATATTCCAGTTACTAATGACAACCATCGGGAAGCATGGGATCGGCTGGAACAGCGATATAACAAACAATCGCTAATTATTCGATCGTTAATCTGCCTTCGTCGGATCTGCCGCCGCACTTTGGTTCATGGCTCGTCGCAGCCAATTCAAAATGGCAACAACATTGACACAGCAAGTGTTGACAGCCGCGATCGACCAGCAGTCTCACATGCGGGATCTACAATTGGCCACAATCAACCGCTAGCTCGAGAAGGTCATCGCTTGGGAAGCGAGACTCCCGCGGAAAACAACTTTACGCATCATACTCTGGAGAATATTCCGGCGGCTGGTTTTCAGACTCTGTTGCCAACCATCCTTGCTGACGTCATCGACGCCTGGGGAAACACTACAACCTGCAGGCTGCTCCTGGACACTGGATCTACAATAACCTTGGCATCGGAATCATTTGTTCAGCGAATAGGCGTGCGTCGAACGCACGCACGGATTTCTATTCTCGGTCTCGCCGCCAACAGCGCGGGCGTTACCCGAGGACGCGCACATATCAAGCTGCGCTCTCGTCATTCGGGCCAATCTGTCGAATTGGTCTCGTTCATTCTCAACTCGCTGACGTCATCACTTCCTGCCCAAGTTATTGACACCTCATCCTCTACGTGGAGGCAAATCTGCGAGCTTCCTTTGGCAGACCCAACGTTCTGCACACCTGGAGCAATCGATGTCATTGTTGGATCGGATCAACTTTGGTCTCTATACACAGGAGATTGGAAACACTTTGGTAACGACTTTCCTATCGCACTCAATACTGTATTTGGTTGGATTCTTGCAGGCTCTTACTCTGCATTCGATGATCACCCTACTTCTGCGGTTACTCATCACGCGGACCTAGACACGATGGTTCGTGCATTCATGGAGATGGACAGCATTCAGCCTAACCAGGCTCTCCTGGACGCCAGCGATCCCACAGAGCGTCATTTTGCTGCCACACACAAGCGCTCGACGGACGGGGTGTACGTCGTCGAGTATCCCTTCAAGGAGAAGGCACCGCCTATTGATTCGACCTTGCCACAGGCCATCAATCGCTTCTTCTCGCTGGAACGCAAATTTCGTCGGTATTCTATTTGCCGCACCACGCTGTCATCAAACTGGACAGTCTGACTACCAAATGTCTTGTAGTTTTTGATGGATCAGGAAAGGACAGCTCTGGAGTATCGCTCAATGACAGACTACATATTGGTCCACCGATTCAACGCGATCTTCTTGGCGTTTGTCTACGCTTCCGGCAGCACCAATATGTTTTATGCGCAGATGTAGAAAAGATGTTTCGAGGCATTAAAATCTTTAAGCCACACACATCAATTTTCAGCGCATTGTTTGGCGCACGACTGAGAATGAACCTCTGCTTCATTTTCGCCTGCTGACGGTTACCTACGGATTGGCACCGTCACCATTTCTGGCTGTTCGAGTTCTAAAGCAACTTGCCGACGATCATGGCCATGAATACTCTGCAGCAGCTCACGCTCTTCTGCACGATGCCTATGTGGACGATATCCCTACAGGCGCCAACACATTCGAGGAGCTTATGATTCTCAAGGACGAGCTTATAGCCCTCTTGGATAAGGGAAAATTCAAGCTACGCATATGGAGTTCTAATAGTTGGCGTCTTCTGAAATCATTACCAGATGAAGATAGATGTTTTGAACCTATCCAGCTCCTCAACAAATCAGCTGCGGATTCACCTGTCAAAGTTCTTGGTATCCAATGGAACCCTGGGAAGGACGTTCTGTATCTCAACCTAAAGGGATGCGATGCGACCATTTCTCCGACGAAAAGAGAACTCTTGTCTCAGCTATCAAGAATTTATGATCCGCTTGGACTGGTAGCGCCGGTCACAGTTCTACTCAAGCTAATCTTCCAAGAAAGCTGGACAAGTGTCCTGCAGTGGGACGACCCCATTCCTGAAAGTCTACGTACGCGCTGGAGAGCCTTAGTAGAGGATTTGCCATCACTTACGCAATGCCAAGTACCACGGTATATTGCGTCACCATTTCGAGATGTTCAACTACACGGATTCGCCGACGCATCCTCGCACGCCTACGGTGCGGTAGTTTACGCTCGAGTTGCAATTGGATGCAGCTTTCAAGTAACTCTGGTTGCCGCCAAAACACGGGTGGCTACGATCAAGCCCGTATCAATTCCACGTTTGGAGCTAAACGCTGCGTTACTTCTATCTCGATTGCTTTCTATTGTCAAAACATCACTAACAAATAAAAGCTTCTGGAGTCCGTCCTGGCTGGCCACACCCACCTCTGAGTGGCCACCTTCTACAAGCAAGTTCAGCGTATCTTCAAGTTTCGATTTCAACACCGAAGAACGAGCCATAAAGCCCACGACTCTACATAATTTTCCTGATGAAAGTATACACGAGTTACTCATCCACAAATTCTCAACCTGGACGCGTCTTATAAGGGTATCTAGCTACTGTCATCGCTTTATTCACACTCTTCGATCCCATCATAGGAATTCGGCACCATTCCTTACGTCTGAAGAGTTGCTGAACGCACAGCGCCGACTTATTCGACATGTGCAACAAAAATCCTTTGCCAGAGAATATGCGCAGCTAGAGAATCGACGCCAGCTTAACGCGAAATCGCATCTTATCCGGTTTTCTCCGTTTCTGGATGATTATGGAGTAATGCGAGTCGGTGGGAGAATCGAGCAATCTACACTCAACTACAACGCCAAGCACCCGATTCTGATACCAAAAGATACACCACTAGCTGGACTGCTGGTTCGACATTTTCATGTCTCCTATCTGCACACTGGAGTTGATGCAACGTTCACCAATCTTCGTCAGAAGTACTGGATTCTGGGAGACCGCAATCTCGTCAGAAATGCAGTCTTCCAATGCAAATCCTGTTTTCTTCAACGAAAGGGCACAAGCAACCAGATCATGGGAGAGCTACCAATTCCTCGAGTTCAAGCTAGCCGCTGCTTTCAACACACAGGGCTGGACTACGCTGGACCGATCGCAATCAAGGAATCAAAGGGAAGAACTCCACGCATCGGAAAGGCATGGTTTTCTATTTTCGTGTGCCTCACTACAAAGGCACTTCACATCGAGGTTGTTAGTGAGCTAACTACACAGGCTTTCATCGCAGCCTTTCAACGATTCATTGCCCGCCGAGCGAAGCCTACTGACCTGTATTCGGACAATGGAACTACATTTCATGGAGGCAAGCAAACTTTGGATGACATGAGACGTCTGGCCATTCAACAAGCCAAAGATGAGGAACTAGCAGGATTCTTTGCCAATGAAGGGATTTCTTGGCACTTTATACCCCCGTCTGCTCCCCATTTTGGAGGGATGTGGGAAGCTGGAATTCGCTCAATTAAACTCCATACCATATCTACCGTCCTCTAAATGGATTCTTGGCCGCATCACCGCAGTGCACGCAGGAATCGACAACAAGGTCCGAGTCGTTACAGTGAAGACTGCTCACGGATTATACAAACGCCCAATTGCCAAAATGGCTGTACTGCCTCTCTGCTGAACAACCGTTCAGGAGGGCCGGTATGTTTGGGAACGAGACACCCTGTATACGCGAACAAGTCACCCTTTATCTTTGTTTACATTATCATTTGTCTGCAGCTTCAGCGGAGCTTATCAGCGGAATCAATGTAAGCATCGCACCGCTGTTATTGTCCGCGAGCTTGCCCAGTACTTTTCCAAACTTCTAACTCCTTTCTAACTGTAACTTGTTTACGTCTTATGCTAGTTTAATCGTATGGCGTGAGTACAGCCAAAGCTTAAGTGAGTCACATTTTTGATCTGCGAGAAAACGTACGCATCGGTGTCGAACTAATTAATATTAAGTGTCTGAAATTAACCAATAAATCAAACTAAACAGTAACACTGGCGGGTTTATTTATGAACAGTAGGAGAATATAATAATATAGTTACATTAGTAAATAAATATGCAAATAGGCTCACATCTGAACATAATAACAAATGTTTAAGGGTTATAAAATCCCTAAACGCAAGATTAAATAACATCAGAAAAAGAAGGCATATTCTGATAGATGTACCAGAAAGTCTAAGTCAATTGGTTGAATTCAACACAGACCAGTTCAAAGAACTAGACGAATCTGTTCAATCAAGCGGTGATGAGTCCGATTGGACATTTACACGCTAGAAGGAAGCGACCGAATTGAATTTAAATCTGAACCAATAACCATTTCTGAAATGGCACAGACATTGATAGAATTTATCAGGCTAGCCACATCTCTGATACCAGAGTTTGATGGTAAACCAGAAAATCTACAAAGTTTTTTGGATGCTCTAGGTCTACTAGATAGCTTAAAGAGCACACATGAAACGACAGCAATAAGCCTAATAAAAACTAAACTTAAAGGCCATGTAAGAAACCTTATAAGTAATGAGCAGACGATTGCTGCAATCATTACCCAACTGTCAAGTGCAGTAAAAGGAGAATCGGTAGAAGTGATATCTGCCAAGCTTCTGAATCTACAACAGAGAAATAAAACGGCTAACCAATACACCCAAAAGGTGGAGAAACTGACAAAGGCCCTTGAAGGTGCCTATATCAGTGAAGGTCTCAGCCAATCCATAGCAAATAAATACAGCACTACAACAGCTGTAAAAGCAATGACACAGAATTGCTCCATTGATAAGGTAAAACTTATCATGCAAGCAGGCACATTCACAAACATGAATGATGCCATCTCCAAATTTGTAAACAGTTGCACAGAGATAACAGGTCAAAGTAACACTGTACTCTATTATCGACGAGGTGCAAATAATTATAATAGAGGCGCCCGGGGATAACCGTGAAAGAATATATTATAATCGTGGAAGAAATAACTACCACAACAATTACAACCGAGGCAGCAATAACAACAATAATAATAACTATGATAACCGTGGAGGTAGACGAGGCCAAAACCAAGGGAGAGGCCGCGGAAACTACAACCATGGTAATAATAATAATAGCAGTGTGAGAATCGCGCAAAATACGTCGGAAAACTAACAGAACCCTTTAGGAAACAACCAATAAATGTAAAAGTTCATTCCATCAATTATAGTCTTAATATATTCGTAACCTTCTATAATCATTCAACTGAAAATAAACTAAAATTTCTCATAGATACTGGTGCAGATATCTCACTTTTGAAAGTAAATTCTGATAACTTCATAATTCAAAATGAAAAAATAATAAACATCGAAGGCATAGGCCAAGGTGTGATAAAGTCTCAAGGAACAACCTCAATAGAACTCCAATCAACAAAATATATTATTCCACATGAATTTCATTTGGTAAACCCAAATTTTGCAATACCATGTGATGGAATAATAGGCATTGATTTTATAAAGAAATTTAATTGTCAACTAGATTTCAAACCAAGTGAAGACTGGTTTATAATTAGACCCCAAAATTTAAATTATCCAATATATGTTCCGATAACATATAGCGCTGGCAACAATACAGTTCTTCTGCCAGCCAGATCACAATTATTCGGAAAATAGACATTAATGTTGTAAATGATTTCATATTTGTTCCTAATCAAGAAATACACAATGGGATTTATGTTGCAAATACAATAGCAGCATCCAAACATGTATACGTTCGACTTCTAAATACAACTAATTTCGACCAAGTGGTCAAAGTAAATAAAATACAATATGAAAATCTAAAAGATTATGACATTCATAATACCGACACTGGAAATAGAAGCGAACAAATACTTTCAAAACTAAAGAAAAATTTTCCAGACCAATTTAATAATTAATTAACAGAATTATGCACACTGTATAGTGATGTGTTCGGACTGGAAACCGAACCAATATCAACAAATAATTTTTATAAACAAACATTAAGACTTAAAGATGATGAACTCATTTATATAAAAAACTACAGAAGCCCGCATAGCCATATTGAGGAAATTCAAAAACAAGTAGGGAAATTAATAAGCGACAAAATCGTCGAACCGTCTGTATCTGAGTATAACAGCCCACTCTTGCTAGTTCCTAAAAAATCATTACCAAATTCACAAGAGCAGAAATAACGATTAGTAATTGATTATCGTCAAATAAACAAAAAACTACTTTCTGACAAATTTCCACTCCCTAGAATTGATGACATTTTAGATCAACTAGGTCGAGCTAAATACTTTTCATGCCTTGACTTGATGTCAGGTTTCCACCAAATAGAACTTGAGGAAAACTCTAGGAATATAACATCCTTTTCAACGAGCCATGGCTCATATCGCTTTACGCGATTACCATTTTGTCTTAAAATAGCACCAAATTCATTTCAGAGGATGATGACTTTATCATTCTCGGGATTAGAACCCTCTCAGGCATTCCTTTACATGGATGACTTAATGGTGATAGGATGTTCCGAAAAACACATGATTAAAAACTTAACTGACGTTTTTAATGTATGTAGGAAATATAACCTAAAGTTGCATCCAGAAAAATGTTCATTTTTCATGCACGAAGTGACATTCCTAGGTCACAAATGCACAGACAAAGGAGTATTGCCAGATGACAAGAAATATGACGTCATCAAAAATTATCCTGTCCCTCATGATGCGGACAGTGTAAGACGATTTGTAGCATTCTGCAACTATTATCGTCGATTTATAAGGAACTTCGCCGACTATTCACGGCACATAACTAGATTATGTAAAAAGAATGTCCCTTTTGAATGGTCAAGCGAATGCCAGAACGCATTCGAATACCTGAAAGAAAATCTTATGCACTATTACAATATCCTGATTTTCGCAAAGAATTTTGCATTATAACGGATGCCAGAAAACAAGCTTGCGGAGCGGTTCTAACTCAGAACCGTAACGGGATTCAGCTCCCAATAGCTTATGCATCACGTTCATTTACAAAAGGAGAAAGCAATAAGAGTACAACGGAACAAGAACTAGCGGCAATTCATTGGGCAATTACCCATTTTAGACCATACATTTATGGCAAACATTTCACCATTAAAACGGACCACAGATAAAATAACTTCACAGTAGAATACCTAAGGGGGAAAGATAATTTTGTAGCAGACGCACTCTCACGTATTAATATAAAGGAACTCAAAGACATGCAACATAAAGTCCTGAAAGTCACTACCAGGCAACAAAGTAGACAAGAAAACTGTACAGTAACAAATAAGGAACTATTGCCTAGGCAAAGTATCCAAAATGTATCTAAGCCCAACGTACACGAAGTCATAACAAATGATGAAGTACGAAAAGTAGTGACCTTGCGAATAACTGAATCTATTTGTTTACTAAAACGAGGAAATAAAGTTATTGCAAGAATTGATGTTGACGATTTATATACCAATGGAATTTTTGATTTAGGTCAGTTCTTCCAAAGGCTTGAAATGCAAGCCGGTATACTAAAAATCAGCCAACTCAAATTGGCACCGAGTGAAAAAATCTTTGAAACCATTTCAATAGATAATTTCAAAAATATGGGCAATATAAAATTGAAATCATTAAGAGTAGCGCTACTCCAGCCGGTGACCATTATAAAAACTGAAAAAGAGATACAATCGATACTGTCTACATATCATGACGATCCAATTCAAGGAGGTCATACAGGCATTACAAGAACGCTAGCGAAAATAAAAAGACACTATTATTGGAAAAATATGACGAAATATGACGATTGGATGAAATATGATATATGAAATATATGATTGGAAATATGATAAAAGAGTACATACGTAGATGTCATAAATGCCAAATATCAAAAACAACGACACATACAAAGACCCCAATGACTCACACAGAAACCCCAACAAATGCTTTTGATATAGTGATAGTGGACACAGTTGGTCCACTACCGAAATCAGAATATGGCAACGAATACATCGTCACACTAATATGTGATTTGACGAAGTATCTAGTAACCATACCTGTTGCGAATAAGAGCGCAAATACTGTCGCAAAAGCTATATTCGAAAATTTTATACTAAATTACGGTCCAATGAAGACGTTCATTTCGGACATGGGTACCGAGTATAAAAACAATGGAATTCAAGATATGTGTAATATATGAAAGATGTAAATATATGAAGATTGAAAATCTTACATCCACCGCATATCACCACCAGACTTTAGGGACAATCGAACGAAGTCATAGAACATTCAATGAATACATTCGTTCATACATCTCTGCAGATAAAACTGATTGGGACGTTTGGATACAATACTTTACATATTGTTTCAACACAACACCATCAGTCATGCATAATTACTGTCCATATGAACTAGTCTTTGGAAGATTACCAAGGCAGTTCGCAAATTTTAATAAAACAGATAGAATAGAACCACTGTATAATATAGAAGATTACTCAAAGGAAATAAAATTTAGATTAGAAATAGCATATAAAAGAGGTAGACTTATGTTAGAAAAAGCTAAGTCTTATAGAAAACAACTTTATGATAAGAAAACTTCAGATTTTCAATTAAAAATAGGAGATAAAGTTATACTAAGGAACGAATCGGGTCATAAGTTAGATCCAGTATATCTAGGCCCTTATACTGTAGAAACCATAGAAGACAGAGATAACATAGTAATTAGAGATACAAAAGAAGCAAAAAGTACATAAGGATAGACTAAAAATATATAATCAATGAAACGTTTCATTTCACTTAAGAAAAGGTCTGATCAACCTCAAAACAAAAAAAAAAAAAAAACCACAAAAAAAATTTAATTATTTTTCCTTCTAAGAAAGTTAAACATAAATCCAAAAATATCGTAATTCAACATACATTTTTTGTATTATTCTGTCATTATACAAAAATGCTTTGAGACAAAACATTGCTAATAATTAATAAGAAAAATCAATATCAAAAATTGTTCCTTTCTAAACACAATATTAATATTGAGAACTCAATGACTACATATATTACGTCATTTCTTTAAAAAGGGAGGTGTAGCATATTGGACTAATCTACCCTAAAAATACAATAAATGATTGGGTATAACTTAGCGTCAATACATTGTGACACTTTGTCATAATAAATATAAATATACAAAAAGACCACCAAAAAACTACGTAAGCACTCCAGCGCCCCAGTAATACGATCTAACGCTTATACATAAGCCGATCGCGGATCGGCTTCTGCATACATATGTATATGTATAAATGTAAGTAAGAATACATAGATATAAGCAATGTATGTGCGGGTTAGCTGAACCCAACTTCAGCACACTTTGATTATTCAAATAAAGAACCTCGAACAGAGCAGAAGCTAACATCAAAATAGCACCCTTTAAAATAGCACCTTTCATATTATCAATACAAAGAAAAAAAAAGTTTGAAAATGCTTTTGATCAGTTGAAAATATCTATGTAGATAATTTCCCCATTATAACCGGGAATTGGTGTTTCCGCTATGGTTTGTTGCACTGGGTGACGATTGTATTTTTTTCTTTGGAACACGTTCTGCAATTCGCTGTGATTTCTGCCGCTAGCTGGCCCATTTTGGGAAAAAAGTAGTCACGAAGGACCTGTTTTACTTTTTCCTGTCCTGCTCTATGGGCTCTATTGTGTTCCGTTATCATAATTTCCCTTCGTTCGGTACTGTTTGTTATATCAATGACCAAGCTCTTACAATGTCTAAGTGTCGTCGAGGGAAAGGCGACGATTAAATCGTGCTCAATGAAGGCGAGTATAGGTAGCTCGCAGTGGATTGCATTGACGAAATTTTTACTAAATCTTTTAATGAGCGAAGCAATGTTGTGCGGTCTGTAAATCGCACAATATTTTTTTTCCATGTTTTGCTTATTTATTGAATCTCCCCTTTTACTTAAGAGACTAACAATAAGTTTTTAAATCTTATTCTAAACTAACTAAATATAATTTTATGAAATGATTCGTGCTGTGTGGCCTAACAAATTTAACGCTGCGCTGGTTGGTCGTTCCGGTGCAGTTGGCTTCGGCTGCATACTCGAATAAGTTTTCTTGCAAGAGGATTTGGATATGAGGCTAGTTTTTCATTGTATTTTTCTTTCTTCTCTGCTATTGTCTCAATGACAAGTTTCATTTGTAAGTCTCTGTGTATATTCTCGTTCCGAAGATACCATGGAGCTCCAGTTGTGATTCTCAGAATCCTAGACTGCGCTCGCTGTACTATGTCGATGTTGCTTCTCGATGCGTTGCTCCACAGCTCGGAGCCATAGGTCCATATGGGTTTTAAAACGGAGTTATATAAGAGGACCTTGTACTCCAAGCTTAGGTGAGAGCGAACGTTTATAAGCCAGTGTATATGCCTTGCTTTTAGTCTGAGGTGCGTCGTCTTGACCTCTATGTGTTTCCGCCAGGTGAGCCGCTTGTCCAGATGAATGTTACGTTATCGGCTTGTGGGATGCGCGTGTGGTTCATTACCAAGGGCGGGCAGGTTTGTTTGTTTAGGGTAAATGTTACCTGTTTGCACTTTTCTTCGTTTACTCGTATGCGCCAATTTGCAAGCCATTGCACAAGTTAGATGGCGTGCTAGTTACATCGTAGCTTTTACTGATCATCTGGATCGACTTAGTATTGCAGTGTTATCAGCGAATGTGGATATCGTTAGCTGGTAGTTTGTTTGGATGTCCGCCGTGTATAGGCTGTATAGAATTGGGCCCAGAACACTTCCTTGAGGCACTCCGGTTTCTATATTACAATCGCTTGAAGTGCTTGAACTGCATCTAACAGCGAACACTCTTTTATATAGGTAAGACTTTAGAAGCTTATGTATGTTTTGAGGAGCAGTTTGATTATTTTAAAGTTCATCCAGCCATATTCTATCGAATGCTTGTGCAACGACTAAGAAGAGAGCTGTGCAGTATTCACGATGTTCAAAGGCAGTGCGAATTTCTGTTGTGATGCGGTGAACCTTTTCAATGGCTCCATGTTTTGCACGAAAACCAAATTGGTGCGATGGGAGTGTTTTGTGTGTTTTGAGGTGGGGACTGATGCGTAGCAGCAGCACTTTTTCAAATAACTTGGATAGACCAGTAAGTAAGCTTATTGACCTGTATGATGATGGCTGTGTTTTGTCTTTCCCGGGCTTAGGGATCATAATTATAATTGACTTCTTCCACTTTTGAGGGAAGTATCCAATTTTAGTAATTGCGTTTAAGAGCAAGCAGATTCGTAGAACTGCACACATTGGGAGCTCAATGATCATTTTCGGAGTCGTAGCCAGGCGATTTTTCAGTCTTCTGTTGCCCTTTAATGACTTTCGTTATCTCGCTTGGCCGAAATTCAGATGCTGTCAGATGCAGTTAAAGGCGGGAGAATAATTGAGTTAGTGGTTGGATTTGGTTGAAATACTTTTTTAAGATGATCAGCGAAGACTCTTGCTCTGTCCGTGTCACTGCGAGACCAGTTTCCGGTAGAGTTACGCAGAGGTACAACCAATTCTGTTGGTGCCTGTATGTTCCTGTGGTCTTTCCACAACGAGTTCTTTGTGCCTGTGGGGGTAAGATTATCGATGTACCTTAGTTGTGCGTCCGCTTCTTCTTTCTTGAGCGCTTTTGTAAGTCTGCGAGAAGCTGCTTTTAATTTACTCTTTGCGTTGGTGATCTGTGCTCCTGCCACTCCCTTCGATGTTGTCGTTTTCAAGCACAAGCAGTTCAATATCTCTACTTGTCTTGTTAAACTTTATACTGCATACATGGTTGTCTTGTGGAGTTGACGCTTTTGCTGCTGCGACAAGTATTGATTCTATATCACCAGCAAACTGATCAATGTCTTGCTCGGTTTCCAGGGGGCTAGAAAAGCCGGTATGAGAACAAACATATTTTTTGTACCTCGCCCAGTCGGTCCTATTGCTTGTAAGCCTAAACGGTCGCTCGATGTGTTGTAGCTGGTACAAAAGATGAAAGAGCACCGGACAGTGATCAGATGAGAGTTCTGGAAGTGCCTCAGCGGTAATCATTGATTGGGATATCCTTTTTGTGATGGCAAAGTCAATCAAATCTTGAAGCTTCTGCTGGCCAGTATGTAGGCGCTCCCGGGGAAACATAGTTAAGTTTGTGTTGCGGTTTGATGATTGCGTTGTTCAGCTGTTTTCCTTTAGGGTTCGCTATCTGAGATCCCCCGTACATATGCTTGGCATTCCAATCACCAGCTGCAAGAAACCTTTCACCAAACGAGTCAAAAAGTGTTGTGAAATTTTCCTCAGAGATTGTGAAGCGAGGTGGGCAATAGACAGCAGCCAGAGTGAGAGCACCGTTGTGGCATGGGAGGTTTATAGAGGTACATTGTAAGCAGTCTTCTTGCCAATTACCAAGAAAGTGGTGCCTAATTCGCATTCGTATTAGTATCCCAGTGCCTCCATGGGTCTTGCCATCCGTGTGATTCGTAAAGTATTTGGAAGTTGTAATTTTCGGTAAGGTGAGTTTCTAAGAGTAGCATAACGTCAATGTTTCTGTCTGCTAAGAACTGAGCAAGTTCTAGCTTGTGCCGCGAAACGCCATTAGCGTTCCAGGTAGCTATTGTTTTAGAAGAAACGAGCATTTGTTAATGATGTTTTGGTTCCTCATAAGCTCTTGCATAGTTTCATGCATGAAAGTCATGAAGTCTTTCATGCTTTGCTGCATAGAGAGCATTATCGCTTCAACGCCAATAGGCTGCTGTTGCATGTTCTGTGTGTTTATTTGGTGAATTTTACGCTGGACGCTGGAGGTGACTGCTGTCGGTTCTTGGATCGCTGATTTTAGTACACTTGCAAAGGACGAATTTGGCATTGTTCGGTGGCTGGCAGTTGAAGGGATGCTAGTTGTAGTCGGTTCCATTACTTTGTGAATTGTTGTTGTGATACGATCTCGAGCTGAATCCACTCGTTTGTTAAGGCGACTCTTGAGTTCCTAGTAAACAATGCATCCTCGACAGTTGGCTGTGTGTTTTTCGCCACAGTTGCTGCATAACTTAATTGAACTGTCGTTTTTATTCTTAGGACAGTTTACAGTACTGTGGGCATCGCTGCAAACGACGCAGATGAATTTTAGGGTGCAGTACGCTTTGGTGTGTCTATATTCTTGGCAGTTGGTGCACTGCACAGGTTGCCTGCGCTTGTGTGGGTGTTCGCAGTTGCTAAAGGTTCAGTTGCAGTAGATATCATGATTTCTGTACTGGTTGCTAAAGGACTTGACACCGTTTGGAATGGGAAGAGCTGTAGAGATACGCTCTCAGTGCGTTCGGGTTCATTTCCTGCAGTCATAAGCATTGGTGAGCAAGACCGCGATCGTTTGCATTCTGCAGGTGCTAGGTCATTGACCGGATGGATGACTTGGCACTTACGGGAGTCAGACACGACGGTGAAGTATGCATTGTTCCGGTGCAAAGAGAGTCGGCGCTCGTCTTGCTCTTTTTGCTGCTGAGCGCGCAATTCGCGTTGGCTCATTTTATAACGATCGATTTGTTCGATGTCTATTTGTTTTTTATTATTCCACACACAGAAAATTTTATAGTATAGGAAATTAACATTGCCAATAGCGTCTCTTTCGCTTTCGATTTGCTTATATATTTTATGTTATTAACTATTTACTTCACTAAATCAAGTGATTTTATACGGAGGTCGATGAAAACACGTCTGTTCACTCTGGAGGTTCACGCTACCATGTTGATTGACTTTACAGACGGGAAATCCGCCTGTTCGATCACTATTTGGTTCCTGAAACAGTTTACAGGTTTTTCTGTTTTTCCTCGCTGTGGATAGTAGCGCTGTCGGAGTGTGCATCATTATCTAAAGCGTTTACGTTTTGCCGCGACAAGGCGTCGGCTACTTGGTTTTCGTTCCCCGGCTTGTAGAACACTTGTGCCTTATATTCATCAACAAACGCTTTCCACCTTTTGAGCCTGGGATTCGAATTTGTATCCGACATTGAACCGGTCAGTGGTTGATGGTCGCTGAAGATGTTTAACTTCTTTACGCCATAAAGTTTCTGAGATTTTGAAGTGCCCATACTATTGTTAGTAGTTCTCGTTCATTTGTTGCCATTGAATACTCGGTTCCGCGTAACGTTCGAGAAATCATGGTGATCGGACGACCTTTCTGTGAAAGAACAGCCCCTAGGCCGCTTCCAGAGACGTCAGTGGTCAAATCAAATGGCTGAGTGAAATCTGGGTATGCCATCATGACATCCTAAGACTCCAGGGTGTTTCTTAGTTTTTCGAATGATTTCTGCTGCTCGTTGGTCAGTTCCAGTTTGACTTCCTTTGTGTGCTTTGCACCAACTTGTAATAACTGGCCAATCCCAGAAATGACCTAAGACTGAACAATGTGGTTGGAGGTTCAAATTCTTTTATAGTCTTAACCTTTTTAGGTGACGTTTTAATTCGCCCTCGGGACACTATGAATCCCAAATATTCTTCGTTCTCTTTAAAGAACTTAGATTTTTCTACAGACACTCTCATACCTGCATCGCACAAAGTTTTCAGAACCGTGTTTATATCGTTGACATTTTTGACTCTCCATTTTTAGGGAGAAAATAATTACGTCATCGACGTAGACATAGCAAGTTTTACCGATGTGTTTTCTCAGAACATCATCTATGGCCCGTTGGAAAATACTAGGGGAATTTCTTAAATCAAAGGGAAGTCTGTAGAATTTCTACTTTCCGTTGTTGATCGAAAAAGCTGTCGTTTCTCGATCGCGCCCCGCTCAATTTGATGGAAGCCCGACTTCAGATCAAGAGTCGTGAAGTACTGGGCTTTTCCAATGTTCAACAGTTTGGTCGATATGGATGGTACTTGTACTTCAATTGCTTTCTGATTCAGTTTCCTGAAGTCAATAACGAGACGTTTCTTCCTATGATCTTCTTCGTCAAAACCCTTCTTATCAACAACCCAACGTTCGTTCCCCTAAAAAAATACATGATTCGGAATCAGGCGTGTTATCAGCCTCGATTTCCGCTGGTCATTTGACTGCTCTTGAGTCGTATGGTTCAACCGTTGACGACTTCGAGCTGTATGCTCGCCCCTGAACTTAGAACGTGATGTGGGATCGACGTCCGTCCATTGGTTCAGGACCTAAGTTTTGCGTATAGCCTTTTCGAGGATTATTTGATTCATTGTTCTGATGCGTTTGGCCTTTGTATACCTGTTTTTTTGAAAATTGAGAGCCATTAGCTTGATAACTAGTGCCCGGTGCATTATTGTTTTGGTTTCTCTGGAAAGCACCCTGGGAGTTGATGTGGTTATTACCTTGTGGGGTCTTATGAAAACGGTTACCCTGCGACGGTTTTCTGAATGGTAAGATTTTTCTTCTTTATTTTTATTAAAGCTTGCAATGAACCAGGCTCGTTCATTGCAAGACTCTGCCCGTTGAGCCATGGCCAATGCTGACGGCAAATCTTTGGGCGCAGCTGAGAGAACTACGTGTCGGACTGATTTTTTTAACCCGGTCACAAAAGCGTTCAAGGCGTCCTGCCGTGATCTGTTATTTAAGATAGCGGCAGTATTTGTGTCATAAGACAACAAAGTCTTACTTATAATAAGAGTTAGCTTTCTCTCAATCTCAATATAAAAAGTCATTAGAGGAAGTTCTCCCTGACGCCTAGTAACCATTTGCTGCTGCGATACCTCAATTGGAGTTTGTTCTGCATATGCGCAGTCCATTTTAGCTATTATAGCATCGAAATTTAGTACTGTATTATGTGGCGTAAGTATTACTTCCGCGGGGCCTATTACCTTGTTACGTATGATTCCTACGGCCTGGTAGGTTCTAGAGCTACCCAAATATGGTTTGTAGATTTCGTAGGCGTTAACTGCTGCGGTTCGCCATGTAACATACTCATCTTGTTTTCCGTCAAAACTTGGTATGGACTTTACCAAGTCTAGTGGTTCATTACAAGGGATAGCTACGCAGCTATATATATAATGTGGTATTTGCTCGTATACCACTAAGGGTCCATCCTCATTTATTCCTGCCTATTCTCAATCTCTTTAAGCTTGTCTGAGAATATTTTTTGTTGATGCGCCAGTTTACGGTGCGCCATTTACGGCCGTTTCCAAGAGTCTAATTACATCTTTATTACTAATGGTACCTGAGGTTTTCGCTTGTTCTTGTGTCTGTGTTGTCTCTTGTTGAAGGTCCTGATGTTGATTTTGAAACTCTTGATCGTTAACCATTTTTACTTTGTCTGTAAAGCCGTCTATTAAGTTTTTTAATTCTATTATCTTATCTATATCTTATCTTACCCCCCTTATTTCTTATGTCTTTATAGCTCTGTATTAATTCCTTGTCACTGTCGTTGTTTTCGTTACTATTTCTATACATCGGACAATGATACGTTTGTGATTTTTTTTTATAATTTGTATGACAAAGAATTACTTTTTAGGAAAGACTTTAATTTTTCTTCTTTATTTTTTTTAAACAATTTGTATATGAAAATCGCTATACTTGAACTTTTAGTTGTAATCACTTTTTTTTATATGTTTTATTTCGCTGATTACTGATAACTGTTGATATGCAGCGGTTTTCACTTTTGTTTGTGCAGCGTTGTTTTGTTTTTGTGTTGCTGTTCACTGTTGTAGCGCACCGCGCGAGTCCGAAGTGTTTTCAAAGAAACCCCGATTACGAGACCTTGATTTCTAGATCTTTTTGTTTAGCTATTGAGCTTTTTCAATAGCTGTTGCGAATAATAAAAAACCGAAGAAAGTTTGTTTATATTACGACACTGTTTATTTTGCGAATTGTTTAAGGCAGCTAGGGCCGACAAAGAGCTATATCGAATGTACAAGTTTAGTCTTTTCCGAAACACGAAGAATTGGCAATTGGCGGGACAGACAGCCGAAATGCAGCGCCCAAGCTTTACGTAGGTAGATACAAACGGAAGAAGGAATGAGCGCCGTACAGATAAATGCGTGCGAGAACAGCTGTTTGTACTATGGGCATCGCAACTGCTACCACTGACTAATTTGGCTTACAATATTAAAGAATATGAGATTAGTCTACTGCACAGTTTTGGCGGCAGCATGACCCAACATCCTCCCCCCGCTGGAAGCTTGGCTTCCAACAGAGTCCTCAAGGGGAAGCAGACACAGCTTGTTCACTGCCCGCCTTATTACTCCAGACGCGGTCCTCAATTCTGCAACTCGAGCGACGGCGTCTCTGCCAGGAATCAACTGCATGACTCTCGCCAAAGGCCATCTCATTGGGGGTAGATTCTCGTCCTTAACAAGAACGACGTTGTCCACGGCTACGCCAGGCTTTGGGGTGCGCCACTTGGAACGCTGCTGGAGCAACGCCAAGTACTCTTCCTTCCATCGCGACCAAAATATTTGCTGAAGAAAGGAGATGCGCTGCCAAGAGTCAAGCCGATTATAGTTTAGGCCCGTTATATCTGGCTCGTCAAACGACGAAGGCGGACCACCATTGAGAAAATGCGCCGGAGTGAGGACATCCAGATCGGCAGGGTTCTCTGAAATGGGAACCACAGCGCGGTAGAAATGATGCTTGGCCGTTTTTACCGCTGCTTCCCAAAGTCCACCGAAATGGGGCGACCGTGGAGGGATGAACCGCCAGTCAATATGCTTCGGCTTCCGCCGGGTGCATATGAACCTCTTGAGTCCGCACAGAAACGCAACTGTCGAGAGATCCTTGATCAGCTCCAGGTGCACTGCCTTGGTTGCAAAGCATTTAAATACGCCGTAGCATTTAACCGCGGGCTTGTTGTGACTATCCGACTTGTGAAAGAAGGGTCCACAGAAGTCTATACCAGCAACCTCAAAAGCGTGAGATCCTTCCAAGCCCTCCTTGGAAGGGTCCGCCATTATGTGCTCTGTCAGCCGCGGCTTAATCCGAAAACATCTGATGCACCTGTTCACGGCCTTGGTAACCGTCTTCCTCCCCCCAATAGGCCAATATTGGGATCGAATTGCACCCAGAAGAGCTTGAGGTCCGGCATGAAGATTGCTTTCATGGTAATGCGAGATAAGTGCCAGAGTCACCGGATGGGACCTTGGAAGGATTTTCGGGTGGCGGCCATCAAAGTCCAATGACGAATTCCGGAGGCGACCGCCTACTCTAAGAAGTCCAAATTGATCAAGAAACGGCGAGAGCGAGGATATGGGACTAGACGAGGAAACTCTTCCCAGCGTTTTTAGGGACTGCAGGTCCTCCCATAAATGCGCGCGCTGCACCAACCGCAGCATCATATGAGTACCCTCTTGAATGTGTGCGATGGTGAGCCCAGGATGAAGAATTCCATTACAAAATTTGTAAATGTATGCAAACACTCGTTGCAGTGAGGGGTAAGAATTTGCAAATACATCCACGTACGGCGACTTTACGATGAACACACTTCGACGAAGCTCAAGCACCGGTTTGTCAGGACAAACAGCTGTTGGCCAATCTCTTTCAGGCTCCGTAAGATAGGCGGGTCCATGCGCCCAGAGTGACGATTCGCTAAGCTCAGACGGCAGGGATCCTCTGGATAAGATGTCAGCCGGATTTTACGCTGTTGGAACATAACGCCAAGCCGTGACATCTGTCAGCTCCTGAATGGCAGCAACCCTATTTGCCACAAATATGTTGAACCTTGCGCGCTCATCTCGGATCCATGCCACCGTCGAGTCGCACCAACAATAGTAGCGTCCTTTAAATACTTTCAAGCCAACTATTTCCCTCATGATTTTAGCCAGAAGATCCGCACCACAAAGCTCCAGCTTTGGTACTGTTATGGTCTTCAACGGAGCTATGCGCGACTTCGAACAAAGCAAATGGCTAAAACTTTGATTCCCTTTAGAAACCACATAAACGCAGGCTCCATAGGCATCAATGCTTGCATTACAAAACCCATGCACCTCAAGACCAGACTCTGCGCTAAACACGAATTATTTCAAAACTGCGACATATATCAAGCCATTTCGTGTTATGAGTTTCCTGGAGGCTTTCATCCCAGGTCAGCTTTTCCTTGCAGAGCTGCTGCAAAAAGATTTTACACCTTGTGATTACCGGACCAGGCCGAGAGGATCGTAAAATTTTGCAATCGCAGATAAACAGAGCGCCTGCAGGGTCTCAGTGGCGGCTGAAAGGCAGAGAACGAAAACAATAGCTGGTCGGAGGCGGGATCCCAAGCGAGACCTAAAGTTTTGGTGAAATCGCTACCATCTTCAAACTTCATGAATGACTCCTTGTCCTCGGCGGGCACACCCTCCAGCACAAGCGGAATGTTAGAGCACCATTTCCTTAGCTTGAGCTTGCCCTTCGCAAGAATGCCAGCCGTCTGTTGCATTATGCTGATAGCATCCTTTACCGTGCCTGAGCCGGAGATAAGATCATCCACGTAGAAATCACGCCGAAGGATTTCTGATCCAATGGGAAACGATGCCTGCTCATCGATTGACAACTGCTGCATAGCCCTTACGGACAAGAAGGAGGCTGGTTTGGTGCCGTAGGTAACTGTGTCGAGTTTGTATACTTGAAGGTCAACGATCGGGGAGTCCCTCCATACAATGCACTGCAAATAGCTATCTTTTTGCGAGACCCTCACACATCGGTACATTTTACATATGTCTCCTGTATACTGGGTGTGAGCGAAATCGAATTAGGATGTGAAATAGCTTGGGCTGGATGACCGGGCCAGCCATTAACACATCGTTAAGCGAGTAACCAGTGGAAGTGGCAGCTGATCCGTCAAAGACAAGGCGAAGCTTGGTGGTAGTGCTATCATTCTTCATGACGCAGTGATGTGGCAAAAAATATCGGTACGAGCTGACCTCGGAGGCAGGCACAGGCGACATATGTCCCAGATCATGATATTCCTTCATGAACGCCGCATATTAAACCCTCAAGCCAGGGTGCTTTGTAAGCTTCTTTTCCAGCGACAAGAATCTCTACAAAGCCTGAGGATAGGAATCTCCTAAAGAGTCCAAATGGAGTTTTAGCGGCAACCGTACCGAGTAATCACCAGCTGGCAGTCGGGTGTAATTTTTAACAAAGTGGGCCTCGCAGTCTAGCTCCTCCTTAGTGGCTTGAACTATTGGGCCGGGACAATTTTCTACCTCCCAAAAGCGCTGCAGAAGTGAATCAAGTTCAACATTAATGCTGTTTTCCTTTCTGGCTGAAGAAGGAACGCGTGAAGCTATGAAGGCGCTACCGCAAGGGCGCGCGAGTTAAGTCAGTGCACTCGAGGTTGGATGCGGTGATCCAGTTGCCGTCTACCCGGTTGAGTGTCCGACGATTTGTTTAGAGGCGTGGGGGTTTAGGGGGTGGGGTGGAAACTCCTCCCTCCCCAGTTCGATGTGACGGCCATAGCGAAGGTAGGGATGGCGCGTAGATTGGTACGTGATGATCCTCGTGGATGTGGACGATGTGTTTCGTTCGTCGGTGCAGCCATAAGATGACTGCTAGGGACGCTACCAATCCGAGCAGAGTGTAGAGTGTCCAGGTGTGCTGTATGGTATTGTGATGGACGGCCAGGATTTTATCCATTGCTTGGGTGGCTTCGAGGTGCAGTTTTTCTAGGCTTAGTACCGTAATAGTGGCATTCCTAGTTACTTCTCGCATGGGGGAAAGAGCTAAATCCGTCTGTTCAGGGAACGTGTCAACCGTGCCGTCGTAATCGATACCGTTAATCTGTATTGTTTCGTTAATGTATCTGATGATGGCTGACCCCATTATTGAGAGCTCAGAGCCGTTTGTTAGGGATACCTTCAGTTTGTTCACGTTGACCGCGAAGATGTAACCTCTCTCTGCCTCGAACACGTCGGTGATGAGGCCGGTTTCCCGTACATTGCAGGAACTGTTTTCTCCGTTCAAAAGGCGTTCCAGGCATGCGTTATTCTGCGGTGTATCAATGTAAAAGTCCTCGTCGCACAAGAATGTATTATCCAGTTTGGGGCATTTACGGGTCATATGATATTTCTTATTATTAATATTATAAGCTAGGTAATTTGGGGTTATTACAAAATATGTGTTATTTATTGGTAATGGAACTAGTCTGGCGAGGGTATAAAAAGGTTGTTTAAAAATTGGGACTTTGATATTAAAAATAATTTTTTGTTCGTAGCTTAGCGTATTCATTTGTAGGAAATTATATATATTTTGTTCATTTTTGACTGTGATATTTTGTTTCTCCAGTATTGTATTTATTTTATCTATTTCTTGTACATTTAGGATGAACTTGGGAATTATATTTATTTTCGCCAATAGCATACTTTCTGTTAAGTCATTTAAGTGGTTAATGAATAATTCTATGTTATAATTAATCCTATTTAAATATTGTATTTCTTCCAGAAGGGTATCTTGTAAGTTTAAGTGTTTGCAGATTTTGTTTAGTGAGGTATCAAAGAATTTGCTTATCAAAATTTGCTCATTATTTATATGGTCCGTGATATTTTCAAACCGGATAAGTATTTCGTTGTTAAACATTACTTGTTTTTGGAGATTGTCAAATGACTTCGGAATTTTTCTTTATATTGTCAAGTTCTTCATGTATTTCTTTATCGTCGTTGGCATCCATATTGCCGGTAACAACCTTTACTAGACTACCCAATCCGTTAACCAAACCACGTTTGTTTCTATATGATGGCGTAAGGGCTTTGAGCTTTACTTGGGCTTGGGTTAATTTGGCTTTTAAAATTGTGACGGAGTCCGTCAAAGTGGAGTCGGGATTAAATTTATTAATGGTCAGATGAAATTGTTCCATACATCTGCTGTAGTCTTGTAAGTTTATTACATGACTCATTATTTTGTACCTCTCAATTAGTAAGGCTTTCCCCAGTTCTATCCTGGCTATAGGGGTGATATCATTTAAATAATGGACATGGATAGCCTGAGTTGGCACCAAGAGTGAACCTGAAATGGTAAGTTAAGAGGTAGTGGGGTCAATTATTATCGTTGTTGCTTTTGTCCTTTTTCAAAACTGTTTTTCAAATTTTTGATTTGTGTAGTTTTTGATTCCTAGTAGTTATCAATGTACGAGCTTTGTCGTGTTTGACTTTGTGAATCGAAAACCTGGGTGTAATCTTATTACGTCTGTTTTCCTTCCTAAGGACTAAAGTGTCTGGTTGTAGGTCTACAGGGTCTGTTCGGGTTTCATTTAATTTTAGGGTTCTCCTAACTACGTCATTTAAAAGTTTGTCCGTAATGACGGGGTACAACTTCTCGCGAAATTCATTTAATTTCGTTAAGTAGTCGTGTTCATTATTGAACTGGATTGCTTGGTTGAATATATGAGTACGTCCGGTAAATAGTTCAAAGGGGGTATGTTTAGTCGCAGAATGAATAGCGTTATTATATGTGATTAAGGTTTCGGACATTATTTCGTCATGTTCGCTACTGAGTTTCTGTTGTTTTCTGGCGTCAAGTATTATTCTGTAAATCTCAGTTAGTGTCGAGTGAAGCCGTTCAACGGGAGAGTTACTAGAGGATTGTTGAAAGGACGTAACGTGCAGGTCAATGTTAAATTGAGTACAGAACTTATTGAACATATCACTAGCGAATTCTGCTCCCTGATCATAGATCAGCTTTTTGGGAATACCAAATTGAGAAATGAAATGTTTTAAGGCTTTAACTACGCTAATACAATTCCTATTAGCTATAGGGTATGTTGGGGTGTTGGGGGGTGCTGGTCCTGGAAAATTCCTAGTTTGCTGAAAAAAAGACCACTCGAAAAAACACTCGAAGACTTGTAGAATTAGAGCGGGCGCAACCGGGCGTATGTTTTATTGATCGTGGTTAGTTTTACACTAAAGCTTATTCTAATGCGTTGGGTTCTCCCAAGCGCAGCGGAGACTCCTCGGAGACTCTGTGGTGAAGAGCGGGAGAGCGTAAGAGGGAGTGGAGAACGTAAGAGGGAGCGGAGAGCGGGTGACAATCCAAACCCCGTAACATGAACATTCCGCCCCCCTTGCAATCACTGGGGTTGCAACATAGCCATCCTACGGCAAGCTGCAGGCACCGGACACGATCCACCCAAACACGGTCTTTTGAGCGACCGGCATTCCCTCGTCGAAGGTCAGGAATCCGGATTGGATAACCTTAGGATAAATGTCTGCTCCTAAGACCATGGATACGGTAGCAGGCCGATGGAACCCGTCATCAGCCAGCATGATGTCCCGGTACTTGGACACTACGGTGTCGCTTAACGCCCGGACAGGTGTACGGATCCGCACCCTGGGCTCGATCTTGAGCACGACCTCGAGCTTCGTGTTCGCGTCGATCCTGGAGCGAATCGTCGTCGTGCAGACCTTCTCGTCGCCAACATTGGTCATCGAAAGCTTAAAGGCTGACGCCAACGAAGCGTCGATGCAGCTCATGGGGCTGCACGGATCGATAAGTGCTGCGGTCTCGAACTCCTACGCTGAGTTGGCGGATTGTGCCGGCGGGAACGTTGGGACGAGGCCGAAGCTGCTTGTCGGGTTGGCACTGGTTGGCGACGCGAGCGCGCTCGCGACCGCGACAACGAGCTAACCTGCTAGTGCATGTGGAGCAGCGTGTGGTGGGATCGGTCGCACTTCTTGCAACGATCACCGCTTCGGCAGTCTCCCGTGGAATGCTCGTGAGCGAGGCAATTGGCGCAGTATTTGTTAATAAGGACTGCTCGCAAACGCTTTTCAGCGCTGAGCTTTAGGAACCTCGCGCACTTCCGAAGAGGATGGATACCGCGGCAGACTCGGCATCGGTAGGATTGAATACCTCGGGTACGTCTGCTCTCCACGGCACGAGCACTGCGTGCGTTTTGTTGACGAGGAGCCATGCTGCGCGTAGTCGAATGTCGAAAGGAGATCGAAAACGAAATGAAAAATAACGGATGATTAGTGCTAGTGAACTACAACTAAGGACGAGAGGAGCGCCTATTATTGTGGAGATTCGGAAGACTCCGTCGGCAAAAGCACCACTTTTGCCACTGGACGTTTAATAACTCCACGTGCAGTACGGATGTTTACTACACGGACGTTGCCGTCAGCTCCTGGGAAAACAGACTCAATTCTGCCGAGCCGCCACTCATTAGAGGGCAAGTTGTCGTCCTTGATGACGACCATGTCATCGATGCGTAGATTTTTGGACGGGGCCTGCCATTTAGAACGCTTGTGGAGTTCTTTGAGGTACTCTTCTTTCCATCGCACACGGAACTGCTGATGGAGAGCCTTCAAATGCTGCCACCGATTAAGAAGGGATTTCGTTTCCCCCTTTACTTCGGGTTCCACCGTGGACATAAGGGGTCCCCCGACAAGGAATTGCCCTGGCGTCAGAGCCAGCAAGTCTGTCGGATCTTCAGACATAGGAGAGAGCGGCCTGGAGTTAAGGCACACTTCTATTTTTGCCAAGAGCGTGGAGAGCTCTTCGAACGTGTATTTTCGTGTGGCCGTGCATTTGTAAAATAGCGTCTTGAAGCTTTTTACGCCTGCTTCCCAAAGGCCTCCCATATGGGGTGCTCCCGGAGGAATAAATTGCCATTGCATCTCTTGATGAATATAGGCATTCGTCACCGACTCTTTTACGGCTTGAAGGAAATCGCGGGAAAGCAGGGTGGCAGCGCCAACAAAGGTTTTGCCATTGTCTGACTGGACTTGACGTGGACACCCTCTTCTGGATACAAAACGAGAGAAAGCGGCAAGAAACTTCTCGGTCGTTAAGTCAGATGTAGGCTCTAAGTGGATGGCCTTGGTGGAGAAACAAACAAAAACTAACACATACCCCTTTGTAATAAGACATGCTCTTCCCGTATAGTTCTTTATATCGAACGGACCGGCGTAATCCATGCCAGTATACGTGAATGGTCGGGAGAACGATGCTCTTTCTTTGGGCAGGACACCCATCAGTTGGCTTTGCAACCGCTTTTTGTGGATCACACATACTTTGCACGAATTTACTACTGCTTTCATCAGGTTGTTGATTCTCGGAATCCAGTATTTCGACCGGATGAGGCGCACCATTAACTGGTTACCACCATGGAGAGTTATGCGATGCGTGAAATTCGCAAGGAGGCGAGAAAGCAGGCAGTTATACGGAAGAATCACTGGATGGCGTTCATTGTATTGAAGGCTTTCGGAAGCCGCCACACGGCCGCATGCCCTGATCAGTCCTTGCGGATCTAGAAACGGGTTCATGGTTAGGATGGCACTTGAACTTGGCACTGGACGCTTTTCACTTAGAATTTCCACAGGAAATTCTCTCCGCTGAGTGTTCGAAATTAGGAACCGCTCGGCGGCGGCGATTTCAGTGGCCAGTAGATGAACATCATATGGAGATGTCTGCTTCCTGCACCGCTGAATGAAGCGATAAACATAAGCAAGGACTCGTAGAGCTTTCTCTAGCTTGGAGAAACGTGCCAACAACTCTTCAGAAGGAGCTTTTGCGAGATGGACTTTTAGAGCACGCTTCTCCAGGTCGGTCACCGGAGCGTTGACCTGAGTTGGCCATTGGTTGCGTGGATTTTGCAAGGTCTGCTGGATTATGCTCAGATTGAACATGAGACCAATTCTCTGTTTTTGTGTCCTGGGCGATCTTCGTCACCCTATTGGCTACAAATGTGGTCCACTGGCATGCTGGCTTGCTTAACCATGCAAGCACTATCGTGGACTCCGTCCAACAGTAAAGTTCGGAATTAGTCGTAGGCATCTGCGGAATGATGGCTGCAGCCATTTCGGAAAGCAATAACGCTCCGCACAGCTCCAATCTTGGGAGCGAAACCGTTTTGACTGGTGCTACCCGGGTTTTCGCGGTTAGGAGTTGCACCATAATGGTGCTGCCCACTTCTACGCGGACATATATGGCCGCCCCGTAAGCCTTTTGCGACGCATCGCAAAAGCCATGATGCTCGACCTTGAAATCTGGACGAAACGATAGCCACTGTGGAATGCGTATCTGCTCTAACACTGAATAACTTTGAAGAAAATTAAGCCATCGCTGAAAAAGCTCATTTGGAATGTTTTCGTCCCACCCAAGTTCCTGCAGCCAAATCTCCTGCGTGAAAATTTTCGCTCGACCGATAAACGGCGCTAACCAGCCGGCAGGGTCGAACAATTTGGCAATTTGGGACAGGACTTGGCGTTTTGTAAAGGACGTTTCGATAGCCAACTCTGGCGGGGCGAAGAAGAATTCGTCGGAGGTTGCTTTCCAGCGAATACCGAGGGTTTTGGCAGTACTTTCTGCATCGATCTCGAGAAAATCAGTATTTAAAAGATGGTTGCTCTGAATGGCCGCTAAAACTTCCTTTTGGTTGGAGGTCCATTTCCTCAATGGAAATCCGGCAGAATTCAGAGCGTCTCGGAGCTCTTGCACCATGAGCTGAGCTTCTTCCGTGGAGTCCGCTCCGGCTAAAACATCATCCACATACATGAAATTTCGAATGACATTGCTAGCTTTTGGATGGCTGAGTTCTACGTCAGCTGCTAGCTGCTGCAGTACTCGGATTGCCAGGAAAGGCGCGCAATTGACTCCAAAGGTTACTGTTTTCAGTTCGAAATCTCTGATTTCCCCTCTATTGTTACGGAGAAGTATTCGCTGGAATGGAGTGTGTCTCGGATCTACCCAGATCTGCCGATACATTTTCTCGATATCGGCGTTGAACACGTATCGGAAATAGCGCCACTTCAGAATTTGAATGGTCAAGTCGGACTGTAAGACAGGGCCAGCATGAAGGATATCATTTAAACTGGTACCATTCGATGATGGGCTGGAGGCATTGAATACTACACGGAGTTTAGTAGTTACGCTCTCCGGTTTTAAGACGGCGTGATGTGGCATATAATAGGCGTTGCAATCATGCGTAGGAAGAACTTGTCGCATGTGCTTTAAGTCGAGATATTCCTGGATAACCGAATCATATCTCGCTTTCAAGGCCTCATCTTTCAAATTTTGTGAGGAGTTTGTCCAGTGAATTATCGTACGCGTGGGAGATCTGTGTCGAAAAAGAGGAAATTCTGCTTTGGGCTGAGGCTGACACTGGCCCAGTTAGTACCCAGCCGAAAATGGTCTCTTGCCCCAAGAGAGAGCCACAGATGTTGGTTTTTTCTCCACTCAGAAGCACCGAAGGCAGGATGTCGGCTCCGATAAGTACATCTATTTGTGCGCTCTCATAGAATTTTGGATCCGCCAGTGGAAAATCGGGAAGATCCCGAAGGAAATTTTGCGGAATTGGGTAGGAAGGCAGATTTCCGGCTAGTTGAGGGAGGACATAGGCCGTCGTCTCCAACTGCAACGGAGATCGGATGGTGAAACTGCAGAGCTTCTTGGACTGAGCAGCTACTGTTTGGTTTAATCCCGAGACTTGGGCTTCAACCACCTGGAATGGCAATCTAATTAGATTGAACGGTCGCTCGGTTATGAATGTCGCTTCTGATCCGGAGTCGATCAGGGCGCGTGCCTTAAAGTTAGTGCCAAGATGGGAGATATTGATTATGGCAGTGCCAAGAAGGATAGCTCTTGAGCCCGTGGCGAAATAATTTTGAACACCGGCTTGCTCATTTGGAACGAAATTGGCCTGATTAGCGGAAATTGGCCTTGCAGGATTTGAAGGGCTTGAATTGCTGGAACAGAGGTTGTTTCGGTGCAACAACGTGTGATGCCGGCCACGGCAAGTAAAACAATTGTGCGTGCTTTTGCACTCACGAAGCTGATGTCCCTTTGCAAAGCAGTTTAAGCATAACTGCTTCCGTTTAATGTAGGCTGACCGGTCGTCAACCGACATTTGGAGAAACCGCGGACATACACGGACAGGATGGTTCTCCTTGTTGCACAAGTCGCAACTTTTCAATTTTGGAGCCACTTTCGTCTCGTAGGAATTTAATTTTCTAGAGGGCCCACTTGAGTTTATCGCTTTGGAATGCGACTGACTCGGTACGGACGGTCTCACATCATCGATTGCTTCTAGGGTTCGATGACGTTCTGTGAGGAAGGTGTTCAGCTCTCCCCATGTCGGGATGTCGGCTTTCCTATGTAGCGACTGCTCCCATAAGGAGAGAGTTATCTTCGGGAGCTTGGATGAGCACAAATATACCAGCAGGCAGTCCCAGTTCTCAGTGTTGATGCCTGACAGTTCTAAGGCAGTCAAGCAACCTTGAACAGTACTTTGCAGTACCTTCAAGGCCGCCCCAGATTCCTGTGGTATCGACTGCACATTAAACAGTATTTTCAATTGACTGTTTACCAACAATCGTTTATTTTCGAAACGCTCTATCAGGTTTTCCCACGCAGAGCGGAAACCCTCGTTGGTGAGAGGCGAAATCGAAACTATGGCATGCGCGTCGCCACTTGTTTTGGCATTTAAGTGGAATAACTTTTCAACCGGAGTCAGCCGTGGATTACTAATATAAATGGCTGTGAAAAGATCCCGGAAAGTCAGCCAGCGAAGATAGTCGCCTGCGAAAACTTCTGTATCGCATGGAGGCAACCGACAGCCAGAGGAAATGTAGGCCTGGGGCGCAGCGTTCGCGGTTGGGATGGACTGAGAAGTGCCCTGCTCGATTTTATCAACGAGCTGGGCAACACACCTTCCATAGACTGAATAGCAATAACTGTATTTAGCCCTGAGAATAGGCATGTTGCTTGCTGCCGCTTCGCCTGCTGACACAAGGCACTCTGAGCAGAGATCGTATTCCTTCTCAACCTTGTCCCATAGGGTTCGGTCTTGGTCGCGACGGACGCCAAGCATCGTGACGGTTGGAGCTGCGAATTCCGGAGTGTTGATCTGAGCCTCAAATTTGCTTAAGCGGTCAGAAACCGAAATGAATTTGGCTAGCGCTAGATCTGAAGCAGCCATATTTTTAGCTGTGGCGCTGTACTGTGGCTTTGGATGGGGTAGCACAGTCGTCGGAAATCTGCGCAGGCGTTCTCACCGAAATGCTTGGGATTCTTGGACTCTTGGGCCCTTGTGGTGAAAAAATAGACCTGGGCTTGTCAGCGGACAATTTCTTCTTATCGTCCCCGATGGGCATAATCGAAGAAATACGAAATGGAAGGGAAGCCTGTCACACTTTTGAAAAAGTAGACAGATTCCTCAGACTGCACTTAATAATTTAAGTGGTGTAAAACTTACAAGTTTTACAAGAAGTGGAAACGCCGTAGTTTAGACTAATCGGACAGGTGACTCGGAGTGAACAGCGAATTGTATAAATGACCTGTGATTTATGGTAATTGGGTCCACCTTATTTACGGTTGGAACCCTTGGAATGTGGAACACGGTGATATAAAATGTTTATTAGAACGAAGAAAATTTTATTCTTTTATTTACAACTGGAAACGGAGAACATGGAATGACTGGAATTGAAGTCTTTTCTCCGCGTTGTAAATACTTATAAAACACCCACAAACTAATATCCAAGCAATACGAAAAGGAAATATTTGTCGGGTGAACGACTTGTATATGGCGGTCGTATTATTTATTTATGGATAATTATTTTTTTTGAAAACTTTCAAATTAAAAAATAATTTAATAAATATTGAAAATGTTTAATTTAATTTAAAATTTATTTATTGTTCGGAAATTAATTTGGAAATTTACCGAAAAACATTGATGGAAAATAAAACGCCTTTTCCGCGTCGGCACTTGGAATAAATTTTATTGGTGGTTTGGATTTGCCGACGGGAAACAATCTAAACTTTGGCAAACTTTGGTTATACGCCTTTTCCGCTTCGGCACTTGGGACACAGGCGATTTAAACTTTGGTAAACTTTGGTTAAAGGGAATGCAGATAATCTGCGCAATGTATGTCGGTACGATATGTAATGTATATGGAGATGTTTTTTTTTTTTTTTATTCGTTTATTGAATCCTTATTCTAAACTATAACATATAACAACATATAACATTTATGAGGGCAAATCCAGGACTCCCCGCGGTATGGCCGTGAAGCATTGCTTCGCTAGGACGATCAGGATTTGCTCACTCGTGGACCCTCCTGGCTCTCTCGGCTCTTCTGAGCTCGGTGGTTATCGCTGCGGCGAAGCTGTTGACCGCTTGCCATTCCGCCTCCCCCTGCAGCATGAATGGGACTAGGTTGTCCGCATTCAGTCTGCCGCCAAGTACGGTTTCCAGGGAGCTCCGTTCCCTAGTGTATTTACCGCACGAGAAGAGAACGTGCTCAGCTGTTTCGCTCCGACCACCTCCACACCATGGACAGTCATCCGCATCCTCGTGTCCAAAGCGCATCAGGTAGCTGCGAAAGCAACCGTGCCCCCTGATCAGCTGCGTTAGGTGGAACGTAATGTCGCCGTGCTTCCGCTCTAGCCACGTGCAATCCGCTCTAGCTTGAGGTTGGGTATCAGCTGCTGTGTCCAGCGACCCTTGGGCTCGTTGGTCCACCTGTGCTGCCATGACTCCAGGGTGTGCTGCCTTGCTTCAGCTCGAATTGCCTTCTTGACGCCGGGGGAGAGTCTTCGACCGTGGGTTTGGTTGAAGACCACTTCGTTTTCCTTCGCTAACAGGTCCAGAGGCGGTATCCCTGCGATCACCAAAGCCGGCGCGTTGGACACTGTTCTGAAGGCGCAGCAGACGCGTAAGGCCGAAAGTCTGTGGGTAGCATTTAGGCCCTGGGCGTAGCTTTCGGTACCAAGCGCTTTTGCCCACACCGGGGCGGCATATAGCATGGTCGCTCGGGTGACGCTCGTCAGTAGCCTTCTGCTCGCCTGTTTTGGGCCTCGGGAGTTCAACATTATGTTTGAAAGCGCCCGATTTACTCCTGCTGCTTTAGAGTTAGCGTAGGCAAGGTGTTCCCGGAACGAAAGCCTGGTGTCTATCATGACTCCCAGATACTTGATTGCCCGAGAGGAGGACACCTTGGTACAGCCTACTTCGACGGTGGCCGTCTCCACCGCTTTCCTTGAGCTAATCAGGACAGCCTCAGTCTTCTCCGGCGCCAGCTCTAGCCCCATTGAACTGAGCCAATGTTCGATGGCCCTGATGTTTTGGTTGCAGCTTTCTTCGGACTTGCCGGGATACTTGTCAACAACGAGCAAGGCCACGTCGTCCGCGAAGCCTACGATCTCGCCTTCCGACGACTCGCACAGTAAGACCCGATCAGAAAAATAGCTGCGTATGATCCTGACTAGGTAGGCTGGGACGCTGAAGCCAATTAGTGCTTCTAGGATCCGGTCCCATCTCGCTGTGTTGAAGGCGTTCCTGATGTCTAGAGTGACCATGAGGCAGTACTCTTTGCTGCCACCCTTCCATCTGGTGCCGTCGATTGCTTGGGCCGCTACTTCGACCACTCTGTTGACAGCGTCGACGGTGGACCGCGCTTTCCTGAATCCGAACTGGGACCGTGAGAGGTCACCCGCGTCGGCGATAGCCCTCTCAAGCCGAATACACACCAGTTTCTCCAGGAGCTTGCCAGTTCCATCGATGAGGCATATTGGCCGGAACGATGAAGGCTCCTCGGGTGGTTTCCCTGGTTTTGGGAGGAGAAGCAGCTTTTGGATTTTCCAGCAACTCGGGAAAACTCCTTCCTCCAGGCATTTGGTGAATGCCTTCGCAAACGAGTCTGGCTGGAGTTGGAGAGCAAGCCGAAGCGCCCTGTTCGGAATGCCGTCGGGTCCGGGGGCCTTGCCGTCCTTCAGCAGTTTTGCCAGCTCCAGAATCTCGTCACTGCTGACCGTGGCGTCGGAATCGACGTGGTCCCCTGTGGCTGGGTCGGCTGGGCGTAACCCATCCATCACAGGGAACAGGTGTTCCGCTACACTGCGGAGCATCGCTAGGTCCAGTAGCTTAGGAGTCCTGGTGTACGCCTTCTTGACCACCACCTTGTAGGCACTTCCCCATGGGTCGCTGTCGGCAGAGTCGCATAGGTCGAGGAAGCATTTGCGCTTGCTCTCCCTTATGGCTAACTTAAGCGTTTTTCTGCGGGCTCTGTATTCGGATTGGCGTTCGGCAAAGGACTCCGCACCTCTCGCGCGTTGGTAGCGACGTCTGGCGGAGAGGCACTCACGACGAGCCGTCTCTATCTCCTGGTTCCACCAGTAGACAGGGGCTCTTTGTCGGCTGTGCGGCCTGCTCGATTGCATGCTGGCGTCGCACGCGGCCTTCAGCCGTCTCATCAGCTCCACTGCCGTCAGCTCGGCTCCTTGTCTGCTCGTCATGGGTAGGAACTGCTCTCGAAACACCTGCGTGTCCAGAGAGTCCGTCTTGTATTTAATCCTGGCCTGGGCTGGTGTCTGGGCTTGGGACGAGGGTGGGCTTCCCAGGTCGCAGATGATGGCCAGATGGTCGCTGCCAGTGTAGTCCTCGCTGAGTCTCCACCTCGCTAGCCTGTACGACGAGCCGCTAGTGAAGGTGAGGTCCACCACAGAGCCCAGTCCGGCGCGCCTGAACGTGTGCCGGTTTCCATGGTTAAGAAGAGCCAGGTCCAACGTCGCGAAAGCCTCCAGCACCATCCTGCCTCTCGCATTGGTGGTTGAGCTGCCCCAGCTCTCTGACCATGCGTTGAAGTCGCCCGCTATTAGGACCTGGGTGCGGCCTCTAGCATCCGCTGCCAGTCTGTCCAGTGCCCGGCTGAATGCGATTAGGGTCAGGCTGGGGGCTAGGTATACGCTGTACACCCACCATCTGCCTACCCTGGCCCTAACAAATCCGATGTCCGAAAGAACATCGGTTATTTGCTGGGTTTCTCTGCTGCACCTCCAGATCGCTGCTTTCTTGGTGCGGTCGAAGGCCCAGTCTGGGCTAGCCGGCGTTCGGTAGGGCTCGCTAAGTAGCGCGAGCTCCACTCTGCGTTCACGCACCGTCTGCACTAGCAGGTCTTGGGCTGCCGTGCAGTGATTCAGGTTTAGCTGAATCAGCCGCATCATTGCAGTGCCTTTGGTGCTCCTTTACCCGCCAATGGGCACTTCCGGGTGCCCATTTGGTGGTTGGTCGCTTGGCTACCTCTGTTTGCGCACAAGAAGCACTTAGCTTCGTTAGGGCACTCGGCGGCTTTGTGTCCCGCGGTCCCGCATCTGAAGCAGCACTGGCTTCTGTCCACGGTGCTTCTGCAGTGGGCCGCTATGTGGCCTTCTTCCAGGCATCTGAAGCATCTTTGGCGTGGCTCCAGCTCCTTGATCAAGCATTGGGACCATCCTACCCTCAGCTTGCCACGTTTGATCAGCGGGTCCGTCAGATTGGCTGGGACTGCTATCACCGCAGTCTTCCCTCCGTACTGCGATTGCCGAAGGCTCTTGATAGCCACGACTGCTGCAGGGATCTCTGCCTGGGCCTCCAAGGCACTCTTCAACTCGTCTTCCGTGGTGAGCTCGTCGAGGTCGCGAATCACAAATACCTTGGTTTGTGTTAACGCGCGAAGGCTGGCGCGGTCACCTAGCACCGCTCCCATGTCCATCTTGAGCTTCTGCGTCAGGTCTTGGGCTGAGGCACGTAGTTCGAGGAGCAGTTCGCCTTTGGCCGTCCTCTTCACCCTTGCTACGTTTTCCCCGATGGCCCTGAGCCTAGCGTCCTGCCCTCTTGTGACCAGGGACAGCACTTCGCTGTAAGGTAAGCCAGCTGTGGGGGTGATAACCAGCGCATCTGGTCTCTCCCTCGGCGGTCTCTTCTTGCGCGGTCCGGGCGGTTCCTGCAAGTTTGGTTGCGACTTCTTTCCCGCTACAGTGGCTTGGGGCGGAGCCCTTGGTAGGCGCTTGGGTCCCGCAGCCTTCTGGTGGTCGGGTCGCTGGGCTCTCTTCGCAGACAGCGCCGTGCGATCCTTTGGCTTAGGGCTGCCCTTAACGTTGCACGGTTCTTCGAGGCCGGATGGGAGCTTAGGGGTGGTCTGTTGGCTAGCATCTGCTTTTGCCGTACGACCGACCTTCGTTTTCTCCGCCTCCGGCAGCCTAGTGCGCAGCTTTAATTGGAGCTCCTTCGATCTGGCGAATGAGTTCTTCATTGCCAGATTAATGCTCCTCACCCCGTTGAGGTTGACCTTCGTCAGAAGGTCGTCCAGGAGGTGGGGTGTTGTTGTGAGCAGGGCAAAAAAAAGGTTGCTGCGGTGGGAGATATACCGCTCCAGCTCGGTCGCCAGAGCCCCGATTTTAAAGTGTGCCGCCTACGCGGGGGGGGGTTGGCTATTGGTCTGCTCCTTGACTTTTAACACTAATCTTCTGCCTCTCCTGCTCGATTCATGGGTCTGTCTCCGGGATTCCATGGGATGTTGCCAAGGATAACCGTTGGCCGCCCATATATGTATGCTACGCCCGGAGAACAGATCGTTTGGTGGCTTCCGTAGCTGCCAACTTTCGTCAGTGAGTGCACTGGGTAGAAAGCGCCACCTATGCCAGGGGGCTCGTGCAGCCGACCAGCGCTGCCAGACCTGGGAGCTTTTGCCGTTTACCAGCACTGTTATCCCAGCTGACTGCGTGATCAGCTGACGTGACTGGCACTTGTCAGCCTCCACAACAACACGGAAGGAAGAGAAAATAGTGAAGAGAAAGTTGATTCCTACTCTCACCCTGTCCTGCCCCAAGGCCCTGAAGATCGTCGACGGCGGGCGATCCCTGGACCCTTGGAGCTGTGCCTACTGCTGTGAGTACGGCCCAACCTTCGTGCGTTGGGGACAGCCGCACCTGTCACTGTCGGCCCGGCGCGACCCGGGAAATTTCGAGATTTCCCACGAGCGCCAATTCAATGTACTTCGCGCGCGCGCAACTTTCCACCTCCAGTATATGGAGATGTATATGTATATGTATGTATATGGAGATGTAATGCATGCAATGTATATGGGTAAATGGCGGGAAAATATTTAATTAATATTTTCCTTGGAATGGCCAGCGGGTATGTGTTGTTTGTTTGTTGTTTGTATGTATAGCAGAGCAAATTGTGTTGAGCGGACTGCGGAGTTAAAGCAAAAAAATGTGTTGAAAAGAATTTGGCTTGCGTTGGACACAGTGAAACGAGAACGGAATGTTTGCCACTTTTGGCAGAGCTTTGGACTTTAGAAATTTTCACTGAACTTGGCACAAATTAATTTCACTTTTTTCACATTTGGAATTTTGCACTGTTCGGACTGGATGAATATTTAAATATATTCGGAAAATGGGACTTAGAAATTTAGAACGGTGGGTAATATGGCGGCGCCCGTGAAAATGGATAAGTAATTTCCTTTAATTGCCTTTTGTCGGAGATATCCGTTAGATTTGACAATAAATCTTACAGCAAATTGAACGAAATAGGATGTTCGAACCTTTGCTGCAGACCGGCAATTAAATGGTATGGAGATTTCGTACTTATCTTATAAGTTGGTCGCTGAAGGACAAACTTGAAAAATCCAGGATATCCGGCTCGAAGGACCAAGATGTTGGGGTGTTGGGGGGTGCTGGTCCTGAAAAATTCCTAGTTTGCTGAAAAAAAGACCACTCGAAAAAACACTCGAAGACTTGTAGAATTAGCGCGGGCGCGACCGGGCGTATGTTTTATTGATCGTGGTTAGTTTTACACACCCTCTTCTGGATACAAAACGAGAGAAAGCGGCAAGAAACTTCTCGGTCGTTAAGTCAGATGTAGGCTCTAAGTGGATGGCCTTGGTGGAGAAATAAACAAAAACTAACACATACCCCTTTGTAATAAGACATGCTCTTCCCGTATAGTTCTTTATATCGAACGGACCGGCGTAATCCATGCCAGTATACGTGAATGGTCGGGAGAACGATGCTCTTTCTTTGGGCAGGACACCCATCAGTTGGCTTTGCAACCGCTTTTTGTGGATCACACATACTTTGCACGAATTTACTACTGCTTTCATCAGGTTGTTGATTCTCGGAATCCAGTATTTCGACCGGATGAGGCGCACCATTAACTGGTTACCACCATGGAGAGTTATGCGATGCGTGAAATTCGCAAGGAGGCGAGAAAGCAGGCAGTTATACGGAAGAATCACTGGATGGCGTTCATTGTATTGAAGGCTTTCGGAAGCCGCCACACGGCCGCATGCCCTGATCAGTCCTTGCGGATCTAGAAACGGGTTCATGGTTAGGATGGCACTTGAACTTGGCACTGGACGCTTTTCACTTAGAATTTCCACAGGAAATTCTCTCCGCTGAGTGTTCGAAATTAGGAACCGCTCGGCGGCGGCGATTTCAGTGGCCAGTAGATGAACATCATATGGAGATGTCTGCTTCCTGCACCGCTGAATGAAGCGATAAACATAAGCAAGGACTCGTAGAGCTTTCTCTAGCTTGGAGAAACGTGCCAACAACTCTTCAGAAGGAGCTTTTGCGAGATGGACTTTTAGAGCACGCTTCTCCAGGTCGGTCACCGGAGCGTTGACCTGAGTTGGCCATTGGTTGCGTGGATTTTGCAACCAAGTCGGTCCGTGCCACCATAACTGGCTATCGGTTAGATCTTGGAGGGAAACTCCTCTACTTGCCAGGTCTGCTGGATTATGCTCAGATTGAACATGAGACCAATTCTCTGTTTTTGTGTCCTGGGCGATCTTCGTCACCCTATTGGCTACAAATGTGGTCCACTGGCATGCTGGCTTGCTTAACCATGCAAGCACTATCGTGGACTCCGTCCAACAGTAAAGTTCGGAATTAGTCGTAGGCATCTGCGGAATGATGGCTGCAGCCATTTCGGAAAGCAATAACGCTCCGCACAGCTCCAATCTTGGGAGCGAAACCGTTTTGACTGGTGCTACCCGGGTTTTCGCGGTTAGGAGTTGCACCATAATGGTGCTGCCCACTTCTACGCGGACATATATGGCCGCCCCGTAAGCCTTTTGCGACGCATCGCAAAAGCCATGATGCTCGACCTTGAAATCTGGACGAAACGATAGCCACTGTGGAATGCGTATCTGCTCTAACACTGAATAACTTTGAAGAAAATTAAGCCATCGCTGAAAAAGCTCATTTGGAATGTTTTCGTCCCACCCAAGTTCCTGCAGCCAAATCTCCTGCATGAAAATTTTCGCTCGAACGATAAACGGCGCTAACCAGCCGGCAGGGTCGAACAATTTGGCAATTTGGGACAGGACTTGGCGTTTTGTAAAGGACGTTTCGATAGCCAAGTCTGGCGGGGCGAAGAAGAATTCGTCGGAGGTTGCTTTCCAGCGAATACCGAGGGTTTTGGCAGTACTTTCTGCATCGATCTCGAGAAAATCAGTATTTAAAAGATGGTTGCTCTGAATGGCCGCTAAAACTTCCTTTTGGTTGGAGGTCCATTTCCTCAATGGAAATCCGGCAGAATTCAGAGCGTCTCGGAGCTCTTGCACCATGAGCTGAGCTTCTTCCGTGGAGTCCGCTCCGGCTAAAACATCATCCACATACATGAAATTTCGAATGACATTGCTAGCTTTTGGATGGCTGAGTTCTACGTCAGCTGCTAGCTGCTGCAGTACTCGGATCGCCAGGAAAGGCGCGCAATTGACTCCAAAGGTTACTGTTTTCAGTTCGAAATCTCTGATTTCCCCTCTATTGTTACGGAGAAGTATTCGCTGGAATGGAGTGTGTCTCGGATCTACCCAGATCTGCCGATACATTTTCTCGATATCGGCGTTGAACACGTATCGGAAATAGCGCCACTTCAGAATTTGAATGGTCAAGTCGGACTGTAAGACAGGGCCAGCATGAAGGATATCATTTAAACTGGTACCATTCGATGATGGGCTGGAGGCATTGAATACTACACGGAGTTTAGTAGTTACGCTCTCCGGTTTTAAGACGGCGTGATGTGGCATATAATAGGCGTTGCAATCATGCGTAGGAAGAACTTGTCGCATGTGCTTTAAGTGGAGATATTCCTGGATAACCGAATCATATCTCGCTTTCAAGGCCTCATCTTTAAAATTTTGTGAGGAGTTTGTCCAGTGAATTATCGTACGCGTGGGAGATCTGTGTCGAAAAAGAGGAAATTCTGCTTTGGGCTGAGGCTGACACTGGCCCAGTTAGTACCCAGCCGAAAATGGTCTCTTGCCCCAAGAGAGAGCCACAGATGTTGGTTTTTGCTCCACTCAGAAGCACCGAAGGCAGGATGTCGGCTCCGATAAGTACATCTATTTGTGCGCTCTCATAGAATTTTGGATCCGCCAGTGGAAAATCGGGAAGATCCCGAAGGAAATTTTGCGGAATTGGGTAGGAAGGCAGATTTCCGGCTAGTTGAGGGAGGACATAGGCCGTCGTCTCCAACTGCAACGGAGATCGGATGTTGAAACTGCAGAGCTTCTTGGACTGAGCAGCTACTGTTTGGTTTAAGCCCGAGACTTGGGCTTGAACCACCTGGAATGGCAATCTAATTAGATTGAACGGTCGCTCGGTTATGAATGTCGCTTCTGATCCGGAGTCGATCAGGGCGCGTGCCTTAAAGTTAGTGCCAAGATGGGAGATATTGATTATGGCAGTGCCAAGAAGGATAGCTCTTGAGCCCGTGGCGAAATAATTTTGAACACCGGCTTGCTCATTTGGAACGAAATTGGCCTGATTAGCGGAAATTGGCCTTGCAGGATTTGAAGGGCTTGAATTGCTGGAACAGAGGTTGTTTCGGTGCAACAACGTGTGATGCCGGCCACGGCAAGTAAAACAATTGTGCGTGCTTTTGCACTTACGAAGCTGATGTCCCTTTGCAAAGCAGTTTAAGCATAACTGCTTCCGTTTAATGTAGGCTGACCGGTCGTCAACCGACATTTGGAGAAACCGCGGACATACACGGACAGGATGGTTCTCCTTGTTGCACAAGTCGCAACTTTTCAATTTTGGAGCCACTTTCGTCTCGTAGGAATTTAATTTTCTAGAGGGCCCACTTGAGTTTATCGCTTTGGAATGCGACTGACTCGGTACGGACGGTCTCACATCATCGATTGCTTCTAGGGTTCGTTCTGTGTTCTGTGAGGAAGGTGTTCAGCTCTCCCCATGTCCCATAAGGAGAGAGTTATCTTCGGGAGCTTGGATGAGCACAAATATACCAGCAGGCAGTCCCAGTTCTCAGTGTTGATGCCTGACAGTTCTAAGGCAGTCAAGCAACCTTGAACAGTACTTTGCAGTACCTTCAAGGCCGCCCCAGATTCCTGTGGTATCGACTGCACATTAAACAGTATTTTCAATTGACTGTTTACCAACAATCGTTTATTTTCGAAACGCTCTATCAGGTTTTCCCACGCAGAGCGGAAACCCTCGTTGGTGAGAGGCGAAATCGAAACTATGGCATGCGCGTCGCCACTTGTTTTGGCATTTAAGTGGAATAACTTTTCAACCGGAGTCAGCCGTGGATTACTAATATAAATGGCTGTGAAAAGATCCCGGAAAGTCAGCCAGCGAAGATAGTCGCCTGCGAAAACTTCTGTATCGCATGGAGGCAACCGACAGCCAGAGGAAATGTAGGCCTGGGGCGCAGCGTTCGCGGTTGGGATGGACTGAGAAGTGCCCTGCTCGATTTTATCAACGAGCTGGGCAACACACCTTTCATAGACTGAATAGCAATAACTGTATTTAGCCCTGAGAATAGGCATGTTGCTTGCTGCCGCTTCGCCTGCTGACACAAGGCACTCTGAGCAGAGATCGTATTCCTTCTCAACCTTGTCCCATAGGGTTCGGTCTTGGTCGCGACGGACGCCAAGCATCGTGACGGTTGGAGCTGCGAATTCCGGAGTGTTGATCTGAGCCACAAATTCGCTTAAGCGGTCAGAAACCGAAATGAATTTGGCTAGCGCTAGATCTGAAGCAGCCATATTTTTAGCTGTGGCGCTGTACTGTGGCTTTGGATGGGGTAGCACAGTCGTCGGAAATCTGCGCAGGCGTTCTCACCGAAATGCTTGGGATTCTTGGACTCTTGGGCCCTTGTGGTGAAAAAATAGACCTGGGCTTGTCAGCGGACAATTTCTTCTTATCGTCCCCGATGGGCATAATCGAAGAAATACGAAATGGAAGGGAAGCCTGTCACACTTTTGAAAAAGTAGACAGATTCCTCAGACTGCACTTAATAATTTAAGTGGTGTAAAACTTACAAGTTTTACAAGAAGTGGAAACGCCGTAGTTTAGACTAATCGGACAGGTGACTCGGAGTGAACAGCGAATTGTATAAATGACCTGTGATTTATGGTAATTGGGTCCACCTTATTTACGGTTGGAACCCTTGGAATGTGGAACACGGTGATATAAAATGTTTATTAGAACGAAGAAAATTTTATTCTTTTATTCACAACTGGAAACGGAGAACATGGAATGACTGGAATTGAAGTCTTTTCTCCGCGTTGTAAATACTTCTAAAACACCCACAAACTAATATCCAAGCAATACGAAAAGGAAATATTTGTCGGGTGAACGACTTGTATATGGCGGTCGTATTATTTATTTATGGATAATTATTTTTTTTTGAAAACTTTCAAATTAAAAAATAATTTAATAAATATTGAAAATGTTTAATTTAATTTAAAATTTATTTATTGTTCGGAAATTAATTTGGAAATTTACCGAAAAACATTGATGGAAAATAAAACGCCTTTTCCGCGTCGGCACTTGGAATAAATTTTATTGGTGGTTTGGATTTGCCGACGGGAAACAATCTAAACTTTGGCAAACTTTGGTTATACGCCTTTTCCGCTTCGGCACTTGGGACACAGGCGATTTAAACTTTGGTAAACTTTGGTTAAAGGGAATGCAGATAATCTGCGCAATGTATGTCGGTACGATATGTATGTATATGGAGATGTAATGCATGCAATGTATATGGGTAAATGGCGGGAAAATATTTAATTAATATTTTCCTTGGAATGGCCAGCGGGTATGTGTTGTTTGTTTGTTGTTTGTATGTATAGCAGAGCAAATTGTGTTGAGCGGACTGCGGAGTTAAAGCAAAAAAATGTGTTGAAAAGAATTTGGCTTGCGCTGGACACAGTGAAACGAGAACGGAATGTTTGCCACTTTTGGCAGAGCTTTGGACTTTAGAAATTTTCACTGAACTTGGCACAAATTAATTTCACTTTTTTCACATTTGGAATTTTGCACTGTTCGGACTGGATGAATATTTAAATATATTCGGAAAATGGGACTTAGAAATTTAGAACGGTGGGTAATATGGCGGCGCCCGTGAAAATGGATAAGTAATTTCCTTTAATTGCCTTTTGTCGGAGATATCCGTTAGATTTGACAATAAATCTTACAGCAAATTGAACGAAATAGGATGTTCGAACCTTTGCTGCAGACCGGCAATTAAATGGTATGGAGATTTCGTACTTATCTTATAAGTTGGTCGCTGAAGGACAAACTTGAAAAATCCAGGATATCCGGCTCGAAGGACCAAGATGTTGGGGTGTTGGGGGGTGCTGGTCCTGAAAAATTCCTAGTTTGCTGAAAAAAAGACCGCTCGAAAAAACACTCGAAGACTTGTAGAATTAGCGCGGGCGCGACCGGGCGTATGTTTTATTGATCGTGGTTAGTTTTACACTAAAGCTTATTCTAATGCGTTGCGTTCTCCCAAGCGCAGCGGAGACTCCTCGGAGACTCTGTGGTGAAGAGCGGGAGAGCGTAAGAGGGAGTGGAGAACGTAAGAGGGAGCGGAGAGCGGGTGACAGTCCAAACCCCGTAACTTGAACAGGGTAGGCAGCCGCAAACTTAGAAAATTTATCGATAATAGTAAGGTTATAATTTTTTTGTTAATGGTATAAATATCTATATGTAAGATGTCCAACGGTTTTGAAGGTAGTTCGGGTATTTGGTAGGTGATCTTTTGAGGTTGTCTGTCATATTTTAATTTTAAACATGTTTCGAATTTCTTAATTAACTGAGTTATTCTCTCTTTCATATTTGGGAAGATCTGTTGTCGTTTTATGTGTAAATATGTTTCATCGATCTCTCGATGGTTACTATTACAGTGATAGTCGGTTATAAATTTTTCGATCTCCGTACTATCAGTTATTTCGGGGAGGAAGATCAAACATCTAATAAGTTTAAATTTACTGTGGGCTGAGAAGTAGGTTTGGTAGGCTTGTTCCACCATTTGAAAAATGTGGTCGGGGGCAAATACCGCGCATGTCTTGTTCGGTTTTAACGACTGCCTAAGAATGCAAACTACGTCGTCATATTGAAAATCGGGTTTACAGAATTCCCTCCTAAGTTTGTGTTTAAACGGGGTCAGTGTGGCGTAATTTGTATTTGGTGTTATTTTGAACAGGAGCTAAATATTAAAATCATTAAGGGGGCAAATATTTTATGGTTGACAGAGGCCTCTGGTCTACTAAGAGCATCACCGATTACATTTTGAGAACCTTTCTTGTAGACGACTTCGAAATCATACTCCTGAAGCTGGAGTCTCCACCTAACTATTTTAGAATTTGGTTGTTTGAAATTCATTAACCAAGTTAATGGTTTGTGATCGGTGACTATGGTGAATCTTTTTTCAAAGGCCTTTTTGAATTCGTCATCTATTATGATCGATTTATTGTTACCCTTTAATATTTTTGTCATGGGTTGGGTAAGTCTCGCAAAATCTCTGATGAATTTCCTGTAGTAACCCAACAAACCTAGGAAAGACTTAATTGACTTTTTACTGTGGGGACATGGAAAGTTTTTAATGGCTTCGATCTTATTGGGATTTGGCTTAACACCTTCTTGTGAAGTCGGATTTGGTGAGTTGTACTTTAAAGTTGGCAGATCTGAGTCTTCCAAAAATAGTTTTCAAGTGTATGAGGTGTTCTTGTAAGGAAGTTGAGAAAATTATTATATCGTCTAGGTAAACTAGGCAAATAGTTCCGATAAGGTCTCCAAAAATATTGTCCATCACCCTTTGGAAGGTGGCTGGGGCATTTTTGAGGCCAAACGGCATTCTAATGAACTCGTAGTGACCCTCCTCTACTGTAAATGCAGTTTTGGGTGTGTCGTCGGAATTCATTTGATCTGATGGATGGATTGCCAGATCAAGTGTGGAGAAGTATTTAGCTTTGCCCAATCTGTCTAAGATGTCCGCGATGTTAGGTATTGGATATCTATCGGGTATAGTCTTCTCGTTGAGTTTTCTATAGTCGATATAACTAGACGCCATTTTTGCTCTCCCGTAGGAGTGATTTTCTTTGGAACAACCCAGACCGGGGCGCTCCACGGGGAATAACTGGATTTGATGATGTCTTGATTTAACATTGCCTCTATTTGTTTTGTCTATTTTGGCTAGAGTTAGAGTATGGTCCCCTGCGGTCATTTCGGTCGTTTCGTCCGCCGCGGTTATTGTTGTCGTAGCTATTTCGGTAGGTTTTATTTTCTGATTCATTGGGTCTCTGCTCTGGTCTGTTGGTTCGCTTTTTTTGTGCCCTGTATAAGGTCTGCTCTATTTGGCATTGCTCGTATGCCTGTTCAAGTGTAGAAGGGGACTTTATCCTGACGAAAGTCTTGAGAGGTTCCTTCAAACCAGTCATAAAAGCACAAAACCTCGTTGTAGACAACCTTTTTTGCATCTACAACGGTGTTGTTGTGTTCGCTGTTCTTGAGTATAGAGAAGAGTTGGCTTCTCACCTTTGATATACCAAAGAACAGTTGGCCCAAGGTCAGGTTGTCCGAAAATGTGTTAAGCTCGCTTAACAAGTTGGCCTCACTTTTTTTGCTCGAGTAAAGGCGGATGAGGTTGCTTTTAATCTCATCCCAAACCAAGGGGGTATTCGCAAGTTCCAAGGCTTCGTCGGCCCTATCAATGATTTTGTTCCTGATGGTCCTCAGAGTAAGCAGACCATAGGGTGTTTGGTCAGCTCCCCTGATGAGCATCAGGATTTCTTCTACGCTAGTGATAAACCTATCTAATTGACGAGGTTTACGATCAAAAGTTGGTTGCTCAACAAATGCCATAATATCTTTAGGCTTGAACGTAGTTGAAATTAAGGAGCTAAGACCACTGACAGTGGGCGCCAGAGGAGATGGAGTGGGACGGGCAGAATCGTTTCCTGAGTCCATTATGGGGGTTTGGGGAGGTATTGACTTGGGTTCTTCCGAAATCCGATGGGATTGGGCCTATTAATGTTTGGTGGAACTCCAACAACTGAACGTGTAGTCTTCCTAAGGTTGTAAACGAACTTTTTTGACATTAAGTTTGAGGTTACTTAATATATTATGTGTGATCGGAAAAAATAATGAACAAATTTCTTATTTACTAGAGTGTATGGGTGTGTATATATGATGTGTATTTTAAATCTAGTGCGTGTACTGATGTGTGTGGGTATCTATCTTTGGCTTTATATTTTTCCTTTTATGCTCTACAATGTGATTAATATTAGTATTTGTTTGATATACAAAATTACACAATGAAAGGAAACAAAATATATATATATATGTCGACTTCTTTGGTACATTGTCTTGGTTATTTTGAATGCGCAATACATGAGCGTATCAACCCATTGTAGAAGAGTGAAAGGCGAGAACACTTGACGATACTCAAGCGTTCACCCCTTACCTCGGCTACCCAGACATGGGTGCGCAACTACAAGTTAACTAAGTTAACCGGACCGATCGTCCGCACCCCAGCTCCGGTCAAATTGCTGACCAAGCATTTGGCCGGAAGCCCATGCATAGCCGGCAAAAGCTCTGCACATTGGCGGAGGCCGCTATGAAGCTCTTCTTTGTTAGCTTTTAAGTTTCAGTTCGTTTTGGACATTCAATGAATAAAGAGCACTAGCTCATAAAACTAACTCCGGCAATCTGTCGTTATCATTTTAACCTACCATAGCTATCTGAGTCCCTAGGCCAGTAGCCAAAAGGAAGACAGTCATCTTCCCAACATAATCGTCATAAATCTTCAAGTGGAAACCACCACCCCCGCCTTCGGACGAAGGCATCTGAAGATCATCGGCCAACCGGCAAATTACCAGTGACGGCGGCGAGAGATTCCCCCCACCTTACAGCATTGGAAAATAATTAATTGGCACCCAACTACAGGAAACCGAACCCACAAGACTACACACAAATTATGTAAGTGAGCTCCTGATCCAAACTGCACTTAGAATTTTTAATATTTAAAAAAAAAACATTTGTGCAACTAACGAAGTTAGAATAACAAAGTCTGCACTTCCATAACATTGTAAACGTCGTGCATTAAATTAAATGTTGAATTTTAAATTTTGATTGACTGTGCGGGTTATTTTATTCCACACTAGTCGCAAAGATTATTGACTTTGCAATTTTTATTCTATTGTGTGCATTTCGTTCCACTTTGTTTTTCATGTGAATTCGCTACACTAGCTCTGCAGCCCTCTCGAGCTTTGTTGTTGTTACCCCACTCCACTTCGCCAACCGACACCGGCGCATGTGTGCTGTGGCAATTTTGTATTTTTTTCTCTTTGTCTTCGCGGTGGCAAATTTTATCTTTGTATATTTGTTTCTCTTGATGGAAACCCGCCCCCTACAGGCCCTTCTCCTTGTTGTTACTTAGCTGGGCAGCGGCTCTGCTCACTGAGTCTTCGGCCAGTGCCTTCAAAGCGCCGACTCAGCCCCCGCGTCCCCCTCGCAGTACGGTTTGGCCCCATGGGCCCAACGGCTTGAGTTTCCCATACACAGCTCCCCATGTGCGAGCCGTTTCGGCGGTATAGAACTTCTAAAAAATACGCTAGCGACTTAGAGTCCGAAAGCGACGATTCTACAGGAAACTCTGCACGAAAAAATATCCGAGCGAGTACATTTTCTTCAAGTGAAATGTCTCTCGAAGCGGAACAAATTAAAGCTCTCATAAGGGCGTTTGAGGAACAGGCCTTAGAGAGTCAGCGCAAGGAGGCTGAGTTGCGTACGACAATTCAGGAGCTTGCCGGACAAGTCGCAGCTCTACGGGTTGCCCCCGTACAAAAAGAGACCCCACTGATTAAAGTTTATAAGCCAGTGGATATCTCCGGACTGGTCCCTTGCAACGAAACATTAGATGCCGTTAAATGTCTCCCAGAATTTTCGGGGACACAGGAGACATACGTCTCCTGGCGGCAAGCGGCAAATGCCGCTTACCACATGTTCAGGAAATATGAAGATAGTTCACGCCACTATCAAGCGGTGGTTATTATTAGGAGCAAGATCAAAGGCCCTGCTGACGCAGTGCTATCATCCTTCGGAACTGTCTTGAACTTCGATGCGATTATAAACCGGCTCGATTTCACGTACAGTGACAAACGGCCGATTCATGTGATCGAACAAGAGCTGGGCACCCTCAGACAGGGTAGCCTCACGCTACTCCAATACTATGATGAGGTAGAGAAAAAACTTACCTTACTTACTAACAAGGCGAATATGTCATATGAACCGCCGGCAGCGGCAGTTCTGTGTGAAAAATTCCGAGATGACGCCTTGCGAGTTTTCGTCTCAGGACTCAGGCGCAACCTCACAGATGTGCTATTTGCGGCAAAGCCGAAGGACATGCCATCAGCGCTTGCTCTGGCGCAAGAGGTGGAATCCAATCATGAGAGATACACCTTCGCAACTTCGTTTGCAAGAAGCCAGGAAGATAGGGACCGCAGGCAGTACCCCAAAGTGCAGGAGCGCCAACAAGCCCTTCCACAGTCCAACGCGCAGGGAAGTGCCGGGAAGAACCCGCACTTTACCAGGCAACACAGAACAGAAGTGCACTCTGCTCCGCGAAGCGGCAGAACGGCCCGAGAAGGCACACCAGAGCCTATGGACGTGGATCCCTCATCGTCCAGAGTACAACCATCCCACGCCCCGGCTTTCCCAAAATTCAAGCCGGCCGCGTCCGGCCGCTCGGCCCCCCCTAAAAGGCGAAGGGTCAACCATGTTGCTCCGGCCTTAGATAATTCCGACATGGCTTACGCCACCGCAGCCTCCAGTGCAGCGGATAAGATCGATGACAATGCCATCTTAGAGTACGACTCGGATGCCGTTAATTTTTTAGGGGAAAATCCCTGCTACCCGTCATCAGACGAAGAGAAGCAGGGATCGACATGAAACTCTTGGTTGACACGAGTGCGTCAAAAAATTTCATCCGACCATTTAAGGGGTTGAAAGGCGTCCGCCCAGTGGAGTCGCCATTTGCAATCCATTCGATTCATGGTGTGACTACAATCACAAAAAAATGTTTTGTGTTCATTTTTAACCTTAAAGCTACCTTCTTTCTACTACCGGATTTGACCTCCTTCGACGCGATCGTTGGCCTAGACCTCTTAAAGCAAGCCGGCGCGTCGCTTTGCCTAGCTTCCGGACAGCTCAAATGGGGCTCCGAAGCGGAGCAAATTGATTTTCACACCTGCCCCGATGTCAATTTTACCAACGTAGATTGCTCGGACGCACCGCCCTTAATTAAGGGTGCTTTTTTAAAAATGCTTACGAATAGGAAAAAAGCTTTTGCTAATCCTAATGAGGCTCTTCCTTACAATACGTCGGTGGTAGCCACCATCCGGACGATTGATGAAGAGCCCATTTATGCCAAATTGTACCCATATCCCATGGGAGCAGCGGATTTCGTCAACGGCGAAATCCAGGAACTACTTAAAAATGGCATTATCCAGAGGTCGAAGTCCCCCTACAATAACCCAATATGGGTCGTAGACAAGAAGGGCACCGACGAGACGGGCAGGAGAAAAATGCGTTTGGTACTGGACTTTCGCAAACTGAACGAAAGAACAGTACCAGACAGATACCCCATGCCAAATATCTCAATGATATTGGGGAATCTTGGAAAGGCCAAGTACTTCACGACACTCGACCTGAAGTCTGGCTACCACCAAATTACGCTCGCTGAACGCGACCGTGAAAAGACGTCATTCTCAGTGAACGGAGGGAAGTATGAGTTCCGAAGATTACCGTTCGGACTCAGGAATGCTGCAAGCATCTTCCAGAGAACAATTGACGATATTCTGCGAGAACAGATCGGAAAGTTCTGCTACGTTTACGTCGATGACGTCATCATCTTTTCAGGAGATGAAAACGCCCATGTCAAACACGTAGATTGGGTTCTGAAGAGCCTGTACGATGCTAACATGAGAATATCGGCAGAAAAGTCGCGTTTTTTTAAGAAAAGCGTGAGCTTCCTGGGGTTCATCGTCACCAACAATGGCGCGGCGACTGACCCAGAAAAAGTTAAGGCCATAAAGGAATTTCCAGAACCCAAAAACGTATTTGAGGTAAGGTCATTCTTGGGCCTGGCCAGCTATTATCGTTGCTTCATTAAAGACTTCGCATCAATAGCGAGGCCCATTTCAGACATACTGAAGGGTGAGAACGGGAGTGTTAGCCGACACAGGTCCAGGAGTATCCAGGTGGAATTTTCCGAAGCGCAGCGACGTGCCTTCGAAAAGCTACGTAATATCCTGGCATCTGAGGACGTCATCCTTAGATACCCTGATTACAAGAAAGCATTTGATCTAACGACAGATGCTTCTGCCTACGGCATTGGCGCAGTGCTGTCCCAAGAAGGACGTCCAATTACAATGATCTCTAGGACATTGAGCGACAGAGAGGTTAACTATGCTACCAACGAAAGGGAGCTGTTAGCCATAGTCTGGGCACTAGCCAAATTGCGACACTACCTTTATGCGGTCAAAGAGATAAACATCTTTACCGACCACCAACCCTTGACGTTTGCGGTATCGGAATCCAATCCTAACGCCAAGATCAAGAGGTGGAAAGCACGCATCGACGAATCCGGCGCTCGAATGTTTTACAAGCCCGGAAAAAGTAACCTCTTTGCAGATGCACTCTCCAGACAACAACTCAACGTTTTTGACGACCAAGAACCACAGTCGTGCGCAGCCACGGTTCACAGCGAACTTTCGCTCACCCACACTATCGAGTCAACGGACAAACCCGTAAATTGCTTCCAGAACCAGATAATTTTAGAAGAGGCGCGCTCCCCTTGGAAACGCACTTTTATATTATTTGGGAATAAGAAGCGTCACTCGATAAATTTCTCCTGCAAACAAGCCTTGCTAGAGGAACTTTCCAACACCATTATCCCTAATGGTGTGAACGCCTTCCACTGTGATCTCCACACGCTGGCACAAATCCAGATTAAAGTGGTTCGACAATTTCCGGCCACAAAATTCTGGTACTGCAAAAATAGGGTCACCGACATTTTCGCGGTTCAAGAGAGAAAAGAAATCCTTACCGCCGAGCACAACAGAGCTCACAGGTCGGCACAAGAAAACGTGAAGCAGGTACTCTCCGAGTACTACTTCCCGAAAATGGCCAAATTGGCTAGCGAAATAGCAGCCAATTGCAAAACTTGCGCCAAGGCGAAATATGATAGACATCCGAAAAAACAGGAGCTCGGTGAAACACCAATCCCGGCCCATGTAGGAGAAATATTACACATTGATATTTTCTCAACGGATAAGAAATACTTCCTCACCTGCGTGGACAAGTTTTCGAAATTCGCCATGGTTCAACCGATACAATCTAGAACAATTGAGGACCTAAAACCACATTAGGAATGTTTTCCCTAAAGCCAAAGCCGTATACTGCGACAATGAACCCTCATTGAAATCGCACACAATAATGGCCATGTTGGAAAACCATTTCGGCGTCAGCATCTCGAATGCACCGCCCCTCCATAGTGTCTCCAACGGACAGGTGGAACGGTTCCACAGCACGTTGATTGAGATCGCTAGATGCCTAAAAATCGACAAAGGCATAGATGACACGGTGGAGCTGATCTTGCTGGCAACTACCAGATACAACAAGTCCATCCATTCTGTCATTGACAAGAAACCGGCCGAGGTTATGCGGGCAAGTCCGGACGAAACGCAAAAGGATGTCCAAGAAAAAATTAGGAACGCCCAAAATGCGACCAGAAGCCGAGAAATCGTTTCTCGGCAGAACAAAGTATTCCAGGTCGGTGACAAAGTCCTAGTAAAGTCAAACAGACGTCTAGGCAACAAACTCACTCCCTTATGTGAGGAGAGGACCATCGAGGCGGACTTGGGGACCAGAGTCCTAATTAAAGGGAGGGTGGTTCACAAGGACAACCTCAGGTAAAACGAGCAAGACCTAGATGCGAGTCACTCGAGGTTTTTATTTTTTCATTCGTAGCCACTTGGCATAAGTTTTCATTATTTTTTATTATTCATAGCCGCTCGGCATACGTTTTTTTTTTATATCTATTGGCGGTGGGCAACCCTAATTCGGACATGTATTAATCAACCACACATTTTACAGGTCGTTTCCAACGCTTTTACTCTGTTTCCTGGCCGTGACATCTGCCCATATAACAGACTATTCCCAGGCTAATTATATTCCCGTCGTCGACGGTCAAGTCTTGGTCTGGGAAGAATATGCCTACGTTAAACACTCAGCTAACATCTCTGAGTATAGGCGGGTGGTTGATGACACTGAAAACATGCTCGATATGTTCCCCCAGTCTCACATGAGAAAGCTTCTGAGCATTGATATCGCTCATCTCCGTGATATGCTTAATTCGTTGAGCATCCATCACAGAGTTGCCAGGAGCCTGGACTTCTTGGGAACTGCGTTAAAGGTTGTCGCTGGGACACCTGACGCCGAAGATTTTGAAAAAATAAAGTTCACAGAAGCACGTTTAGTCGATGCGCACAATAGCCAAATTGAAATTAACACTAAAACACAAGTTCGCATTAATGAACTCACGACCACCGTCAATAAAATCTTGGAATTCTCTAAAAATGCGCAAATTGATTCAGGCCACCTATTCGAGATGTTATTAACTCGTAATAGGATGATTGTTATGGAATTGCAGAATTTGATGCTAACTGTCACACTCGCCAAAATTAACGTAGTCAACCCAAGCATTTTGGATCATGCAGATCTGGAACAAGTTTGGATCGAGGAGCCCACCGACACCCCCATAAGGGAAATTTTGTCCGTTGCGTCCGTTAAAATTTTACAATCTCCTAACATATTACACTTCATTATTAAGTTCCCCAAGATTAAGATGGCCTGCAACAAGATCACCATCCTTCCGGTGGCACACCGCGATACGGTGTTGAGGTTAGAGGATAATGTGGTGGCAGAATGCAATGGAGAAGTCCGCACCGTGAAGAACTGCTCCATATCACCTGGGGCGATGTTCTGCCAGTTATCCATGGTGAGCTCGTGTGCCCAAGAACTCCACGCTGGAGTCATGGCGCATTGCACTGCGCAGCAGAGCGACCTGCATCCGATCACTTACGTCGACGAAGGGATAATTGTCATCAACGATAGACCAGCACTAGTGCGCGTGGACAATGGAACCAACATCCACATTAAAGGCACGTACTTAATAACATTCATTGAGAGTGCTATGGTCAATGAGACCATAAACCACGACACGGTCCAGAAACGGGCACCGGGAGTAGCTAACTCCCCTGTCCTGAATATATCAATGAAACATGACATCCTGAGCCTTCCATATCTTCATCGCTTGAGTGAAAGGAATTTGGAGCAAATCATAAGATTCGAGGAAAAAGTCGACGGATTCCGACTAAGTCAGATAGCGCTAATTGCAGGAGCAATTTTATGCGCTCTTATCTGCTTTGGTTTATACTGCCTGCGTGCCACAAGGGCTAGAAGATCCGCAGCCCAACTTAAAGAAATCCTCACCCAAATAGGGTCGGCCGAGGGCGGCCTTAATCTTGAGGGGGGAATAGTTAACTAAGTTAACCGGACCGAACGTCCGCACCCCAGCTCCGGTCAAATTGCTGACCAAGCATTTGGCCGGAAGCCCATGCATAGCCGGCAAAAGCTCTGCACATTGGCGGAGGCCGCTATGAAGCTCTTCTTTGTTAGCTTTTAAGTTTCAGTTCGATTTGGACATTCAATGAATAAAGAGCACTAGCTCATAAAACTAACTCCGGCAATCTGTCGTTATCATTTTAACCTTAACCTTAACATTTAACATAGCTATCTGAGTCCCTAGGCCAGTAGCCAAAAGGAAGACAGTCATCTTCCCAACATAATCGTCATAAATCTTCAAGTGGAAACCACCACCCCCGCCTTCGGACGAAGGCATCTGAAGATCATCGGCCAACCGGCAAATTACCAGTGACGGCGGCGAGAGATTCCCCCCACCTTACAGCATTGGAAAATAATTAATTTACACATGCAGCGTTGTTGTCGCTGTGGTACGCAGAATGAGCCTCGCTTGGTTTGAAATATGATATTTGTTTATGTTTTGATTCTTCGCCGACATATGGCGGTGTACGTTTGAGTGTACAATGTATTAAAGAGGCTTTGGTGCTTTGTTTGTTTATACTACAGTGGCATGATGATCAGCGTTTGATTCCATGCCAACGAGGCGGTACAGTACGCGAATGTATTGGATTGTAGTTGCTATTGTATGTTCGAATATATAAGTGTATATAGAGGCTTTGGCGATTCGTTGGCCAGCGTATGTAAGTACCGATGACGTGATGATCAGCGGTAGATTCCACATCAGCGCGGCAGTACGGTACGCTTGCACCTTTTTTTTTTATAAAAAATTATGACGTTTGGCAGCATATGTACGTACAGATGACGTGATGATCGGCGGTAGATTCCACGTCAGCACGGCAGTACGGTACACTTGCACTTTTTAATGAGAATTATGGTGTTCGGCAGCATATGAACATACCGATGGCGTGATGATCAGCGATAGATTCCACGTCAGCGCGGCAGTACGGTACACTTGCATTTGTCAATTGAAAATTTATGGTGTTTGGCAGCGTATGAACATACCGATGGCGTGATGATCAGCGATAGATTCCACGTCAGCGCGGCAGTACGGTACACTTGCACTTTGTGGTATGTTTAGCGTTGTGTGTTTGAATGTATGTTTGAGTTTCATTTAGTACTTCACAGCTTCAACTTTGTTTTATAAGAATTTGTTTCTAGTCACTTTCAGTCGACATTTTGCCAAATGGAATGTGGCCATTAACTCCTCAAAGTCAGCCTGTGTAACTTTTTCCCTGCGACCCGGAACCTGCACAGATCTGACCTTCGATGGAAGCCCTATCACCAATGCTAGATCGCACTGCTACATAGGAGTTCATCTAGATCGGAGACTGACCTGGAGGGCCCACATCACGTCGGTCAAATCTAAGTCACTGGCGAAGCTAAAAAAGCTCGACTGGCTCTTCCATTCCAGCAAACTTCAAATGAGATCTAAGGCTCTTTTAATCAACGCCATTCTCGCTCCAACGTGGAGTTATACCATCCAGGTGTGGGGAACTGCCGCCAAATCCCAGCTTAATAGGCTCCGTGTGGTCCAGTCGAGAGCTGCACGTCACGCATCTGGGCTCCCCTGGTACGTGACGAACATGGTCATCGAAAGAGATCTGAAAGTTACCCTTCTTGGGGATCAGATTAATTTCCATAGCAGCCGTTATGCCGACAGGCTTATGGCCCACCCGAACCGACGAGCAACTATCCTAGCTGATCCCATCTCCCTCCGAAGACTGAAGAGGGTACACCCCAGCGATCTCCTTACCCGGAGGATAATATAACATTTTACATTTTAAGTAATAGATAACTAGATTAGATTTTTCTTTCTTTTGTACTTTATAATTAAGATACCACTTGGTCTCATTTATCTTTATCACACATTAGGTTAAGTTCAGAGGAATTACTGAACGATTCCTTTTGAAACCTTAATAAATAGAATTACTAGTGAAAAAAAAAGTTTCTTACATGTTTACTTACAGGTAGGTGATTATTAATAGGTAGGGCATCCTACCGGCTGCGCCAGTTAAGTCAGTGCACTCGAGGGTGGAGCCTTTTGCAAAGATATGTGATGTATATACATATATGAGGGCTTTTAGCTTTCAGCAGATATATGTGGTATATGTATGAAGACTTCCAATAAAATGCGACCGACTTTCTTGAAGTTCAAAACCAGAGTGGAGCTTATTGTCAGAAAAAAGGGCTACTTCAGTACTCGGTTTCAATCTTATACATAAGTACATAGGTTCTTAATTGTAAACATAATGACCATGCTGACTCGGCATTAGGCTAGCCGGGGACAATGTTGCAGTGCAACTTTGTGTGCAATGTCAGCATTCAGCCGGATGCGGTGTTCCAGTTGCCGTCTTCCCGGTTGAGTGTCCGAAGATTTGTTTAGAGGCGTGGGGGTTTAGGGGGTGGGGTGGTAATTCGCGCAGCCTCCAGACACAACCCAACCCAGACGAGTTTTTTGAAGCAGGGGCAGTCCTGGCAACAACTTTATCTGACCTTTGCACAGCAGCTCATAAAACAGGCTAGCTCCTATTAACAGGTCAACATATTGAGCTCTATAAAAATCCGGGTCGGCGAGCTGCAGGTTTTCTGGAATCTTCCAGTCCCCAATGTCCACATTCAAACTTGGCTGGCGATCCGTGATATTGGGAGCGATAACTGCTGTTATGCTCGTTGAGAAATCCGAAGTGACAGACCGAATCGCAATTCCTACTGAGAATCCATCAGTCGCGAAATTGGAATCCCCGATTCCAGTGACGGAGCCGGACGACCTCGACCTTTTAAGTTGCAGTTGATTTGCAAACCGAGAGGTGACCAAGTGCAGTTGAGAGCCAGAATCTAACAAGGCCCTGCAGGGAACGAACAGTCCCGACCGATTCTGCACTAGAACGGTTGCAGTGCCTAGCACTACCGAGATCCTGGGCAATTAGAGTAGAAGAAGTCGAAAGCGGGGCAGAAGTCTCAGTGTGGGACCTTGAAGACACCGGAACATGTGGCTGCGAGGAAGGCGGACCATCCAGATGGAGCAGCGTATGATGCCTGATTCCATAGGTGCGGCAGCGGCTCGAGCTGCATTGCCGTAGCTGATGACCTGCCTTTAGGCAATTTAGGCAAAGTGCTAGTCTCTTTGCCTCGCGCAGATGATCTACTGGCGCTAAGTCTCTAAATTGCGGGCAATAATATATGGCATGCTCTGCACTATGGCAAAGCATGCAACCAAGAGAATTTTGGGTGGTAGCAACTAGCGTCGAACGATTTCTGCCCACCTGAACGCCTGGCGCATAGGTTGCCATGGCGCAATCCACGGCCTCCAAAGTCCTACATCGCTGTTCCAGGAATGCAGCCATCGATTCCCACGACGGAATAAGGTTGGCAAAGACCGGATCCTCCAAGCGCTCCTCCCACTTAGATTGGCTCGCCGCATCCAGCAACGGCGAGTTGCTTTGAACAACTCTAAGGCCGCTTCGTAATTGCTGTTTGAAATCTCCAATGGTCGGATAGTATCCAGCGCTGAATCCCTCAAACATGACCGCAGATGTTGAAATTTCTCAATGTTGGAGAGGACCGAATGGCTGTCGATTATGCTCGTGAACACGGAGTAAAAATCCGCCCAGTTTGCGTAGCCTCCGCCAAACGTTAGCAGCTGCACAGGCGGCAACGGCATCGGCCTCGGCCGCGTCTGCGTTTGAGGACCACTACACTGGTGGGGCACAACACCTTCCGCAAGCGTTGAGTGCGGCGCGAAATGCACATTGCGTTTGGCTATTTCCGCGCGGACACTAGCCTTGAATTCAACGATGAATTCATCAAAAGACTCGCTCATTTCACTGCCAATTTCGTCGAAATCCAATTCCTCCAGTTCTGTATGCAGAACATTGAAGGCACTTTACAGCTCATCAATCTGCTCCAGTTCGTCGTATCCGCTAAGCGTCTCATTAGACAGCGACGTTTGTAGCCTCTGCAACCTGCTGAACAGCGCATTGGCTTTAAAAAGGTCACCCTGTTTTTTTCACCTTCAGCGGGCATAGCAACAAATCGCCTTTAATTCGGTTCAGCGGGAAGATGAGCACAAAATAAATGCCGAAAATGCAAGCGGGGTCAATGCACTATATATGTAGCAATGTATGTATATATGTAATGCTAACTCGCTTAAACACAGCCACTATCAACGAAATCACCACTCACTTGTCCAACCGATTGCGATTTAATGTATTCATATTTATTTATAAAAGCAAATTAACACTATCACGTCGGGGTCACCAATGTTTGTTTAGCTATTGAGCTTTTTCAATAGCTGTTGTGAATAATAAAAAGTCGAAGAAAGTTTGTTTATATTACGACACTGTTTATTTTGCGAATTGTTTAAGGCAGCTAGGGCCGACAAAGAGTTATATCGAATGTACAAGTTTAGTCTTTTCCGAAACACGAAGAATTGGCAATTGGCGGAACAGACAGCCGAAATGCAGCGCCCAAGCTTAACGTAGGTAGATAAAAAAGGAAGAAGGAATGAGCGCCGTACAGATAAATGCGTGCGAGAACAGCGGTTTGTACTATGGGCATCGCAACTGCTACCACTGACTAATTTGGCTTACAATATTAAAGAATATGAGATTAGTCTACTGCACAGTTTTGGCGGCTGCATTACCCAACACTTTTTATTACGGATTTTACGATATTAGGACACTTAAGCGCGTTGGGTGGCAATGAAACCAAATACGTTTGTATTATTAAATTGTTCTTTTATTAGAGCCAACTGCTCTGAATTCTGGTCTGTTACGAACTAGATACAAATCAAATTTATTAAGGCCGCCAAGTCTTTGGTTGGATGCAGCGGACTCATCAGTGCGGACGCTTAGTCAGAGCCTCGTGCCAACTGGAGTTTAATGCCCTCAACGGTCACCCAGCACGCACATGCCCGCCTCGCATTACGGTGACCCTTGCACGTCGCTTTCGCTAAAGCGAAATGCGTTACTGGGCTGGCTCAGCGTCGTCGATGTTATTGTTGGCACATCCGGTCTTGGTTGGCATTTCGGCGGGTCTTTTCACCCCTCTGACTTGCTCGTGTTAACTTGTATGTGAAACAAAATCAAAACAATATACAAACATATATATGTATGTACATTTTCATACTCTGCCAGACGCAATATTTTTGATCGCCATAGTAAGAAGAGCGCAGAATTTAATGCGGCCCATACGAAAATCAAATGACGAAATGGATAGAAGCAGGTAGAGAAGTGGGAAGAGTTGTTGTTGATTTATTACGTTTTGGTTCAGTTGCTCTTTCAATTTTAAATCGTCAGGATCGTACGTGTTTTCTTAAAAATTTTGCGGTGGCTTGTATTTTGCAAATATTATATCTAATATTATTATTAAGTAAGTCGGTTTGTATGTGTACTGCGACCCAGTCGGATCTATTGTACTACCCCTTCTTGACTCAAAAGATCCCCCTGAAGTCCAATGCACTGTATATATGAAAGAATTTTATTGGGGTTCAGGGCTGCAATTGTTTCCCGTGGGACTACATACAAGTTAAGAATAAATTCTTTACAAAACAAAACTTACTAACAAAAACCATACAACAAACCGCCACGCTCGCACAAAATTCACTTACAACATTTTGGTAACAACACAAAGCCGCTGATCAGGCGTCTGCTTCACTTCCGCCACGCTCGCACCAATTTTACAATGGTCGCTACCAATATTCTCAGCACTTTAGATTCCAGGAAAATATATATATCACACAGCTTTTCTAGGGACAAACTTAAATTTGTAAAATCAGTTTCAACCAATTTCTAATCGGAAGCAGACCTTTCTGGAAATAAAATTTATGAGAATTTAAAAACTAAAAACATTTTGTGTTCTTATTTTTTATTTTTTTCCTTAACAAACATTCTTTTCGTCCACTTAACGAACAGGGACCGATCGCGTAACAAAAGTTTAAAACAGTTCTACGTATGTGTATTGGTTATTTTGACCACGATAGAACAAAACTGATTCTAGGTGGCCCAAAATTAAAAAACTTACTCACGATAAAACAAAACGAATTTCTAAGTGAATTAAACGTCGCGATAGAGCAAAACGACCTCTAAGTGCGTTCATAACTCGATTAGAAATTTAAAAAGCCACGACAAGGAAAAAACTCCCTTAAGTGTGTGAAAAATTGTAAGTGTGGAAACTTCAACCATCAAAGGTAGCACACGAGACAAAAAAAAAAAAAAAAAAGAGCACACTCTGTTGTACCAGTTTTATTGTATGCAGAGCAGAACCCGAGTCGAGTCCTTTTTGGAAGAGAGATCACCAAAAAGGAGAAATTCTGAACCATCGGGGATGGCGACCACACACCTCTTAGTAGTGTAAGTAGTCAAACTCAATACAACGAAAAACGAAAATTTAACAGAAATTAAAAACAAAAGCAAATTTAAAACAATAAAATATATTTAAATTCTTGAAACAATGAACAAAAATAATTAGAAATTAAAAACAAATTCAAAAAAATTTTTTATATGAATTAAGAGAAACAAATTTTTAAAACAAATTAAACAAATTCAAATCTTTAAAATATTTCATTAACAAAATTTTATTAAACTTCTATAAATATACTAAGTGAAAAGTTAACAACTGTTGCCCATCATAAGTAGTAATAATATAACTAAACCAAATCATATTGGGCAACATTGACAAAAAGAAAAATCTGTAAAAATATTTGTGTCATTGTAGTGCCAGTCTTTCATGGAGAATTAAATGTCTAAATATAAATTTTAAAATTTACTCTTGATCGGCAAACATAGGTGACAAAATTATTTTCTTGACTTATCGACCGAACTAGCATTGGCATTGAATTTTTATATAAATTGATTATTTTTCCTTTTCCTTGAAATAAAAGGTTAATGGCAAACCCCCATAACCTTATCAGACCCCCTGTACTAGTTGACGGTTAAGACCAAGGAGCACATCAGAGACAAAGACAAAGACAACAAGAATTTCGACAGAATAGAAACGAAGACATTATAGAGGGAATAAACCAAGAGCTGCATTCAGCCACCGTAAGTCAAATCTTGGCACAACAACTACCAGTCCTACTTAGGCAACTTAATGCACCTGAAGATGTCGACAATATAGCCGACGCAGCTATTGCCCCCGAACATGCTGGAAATTTAAGTGATTTAGATAGGGTACCGGACATTGTAAAGACTATCAGTGAATTCTCAGGTGATCCATCCCAATTTACCTCCTGGAAAAGAGGCGTAGACCGTATCTTAGAAGCTTATAGCGCCTACCAGGGCACACCAAAATATTTCGGTATCTTGCAGACCATTCTTTACAAGATGATGCCGACAGAGCACTAGAAGCGCATAAAACGCCTCTGAACTGGTTAGCCATTTCAAAGGGTTTGACACTTCATTACGCTGACAAACGCGATGTGAATACTCTCGAGTATCAGCTGACCTCATTAGTACAAGGCGCAAACCAATCAGTCGAAGATTTCTATAAATCAGTTTGTAAACACCTTTCTCTCATTCTAAATAAAATCGGCTTTATAAAACGAAGCGGGAAGAAGCGGAACAAATAATAACCAAAATGTACCGCGATAAAGCATTGTGTGCCTTCGTACGCGGATTGCAGGGCGATTTATCCCGCTAGCTGGGAATGAAAGAACCGGCCGATTTGCCCTCAGCGTTACATCTTTGCCTTAAACTGGAAAATCAAAATTTTCGTTCAAATCATGCAGCAACCAAGACACAGAATATAAGCTTCCGAAATCAGTACATTAAACCTACACCAGCTCCCAGAAATATGCAGTTCACAAATAGACAACAACCTTTACTTCCCTCTAGATTCCAACAATACCGACCACAACATTTTGGACAACCACAACAAAATATTTCTATGCCCTGACAATCAAATGACTTTGACTTCCGTCAGCCTATTTATGTGTCACAAGGAAATCAAGCATTTAATAGAGGACAGGAACCGATCGCACCACCACGTCCTTTGGCTTCGAAACCTCTGCCACGGCCAGAGCCCATGGGGATAGATCATTGCATTAGGAGCAGACAAATTAATTACATAAATCGACCCAACTTTGAAACCGGGAAGCGACCACTAACTAATATGGGGCCAACTGCTGACAAAAGACAGAGGAATTTTACACTGAAAGTAATGAGGACGGAAACGACGACCAAGACGTAACAACGACAGACTATCAGCAGAACATAAATAACTACGAAAACGCTAATGATTTCGAAGAACTCGTTGAAGAATATCAAGACCAAGGCGAATATGACCAAGCCCTTGAAACCGAACAACCCGATTATGCCGACCTGAATTTTTTAGAGTAAGCCGTTCCTCACTGCCTTACTTTGAAGCTAGACGGAGGGACGGACAAATTTTAAAGATTCTAATCGACACAGGATCTAACCGCAAATATATTAAACCAAATTTAGTCTCAAAGCCAATCCGCAAAGCGGCAGTATAAAAATCACGCACCACAAGATAGCTCATTTGTTTAATATGGTAAATACCCCAGTTAAATTCTTCATACTCCCTACTCTAAAGTCTTTCGATGCCATTTTGGGCAACGAGAACTAGAAGCGATAATCCATACAGACAAAAATTTCATGTTGGTTAACAACCAAATCACTATTCCAATTAAAGAAAAGAAAATATAAGCTGTAAACAATATTCAACCAAGATTAGACCATCAACCAACACACCAAAAGAACCATTACAAACTCTATTTAAAAAAATATTTTAACTTATTCGCCAAACCACAAGAAAAACTTACCTACACTACGAACGTGACTGCAGAAATACAGACAAGCTCAGACACCGCCGTTTATTCCAAATTCTATCAATACCCCATGTCTCTTAAAGACGAAGTAAAAAAAACAAATTTCAGAACTATTAGAAGACGGTATAATTAGACCATCCCAGTCTCCATATAACTCACCTATGTGGGTCGTACCAAAAAAACTAGACGCTTCAAACGAAAAAAAGTACAGAGTTGTAATTGACTATAGGAAATTCGAAATCATTGATCAAGGGTTCGATTCTATTAAATAGGACTTTTTCAAATACTTTTGAGAGGACAGGTAATAGGCTGATTGGTTACTGATTGAGCTTAAAGTATTGGCGTTTTTGTTTGGTTTTGGAATTGCTTTAATTTGGCCTACCTTCCAAGTTTTGGGAAAGTACTACAATCGAAGCATTACGTTAAATAAGTTTCTAATATAGGTGATTAGTTCTTAAAGAATTTTTCCTCCGAATAAATCATATCCTGGGGCTTTCTTGTTTTTAATTTGTTTTATCTAAGATTTAATTTCTGCCTTTGTTATAGTTTTAATTGCACAATTTGATTTGTTGATTTGCATTGGAGGCTCAGCATTATCGTTGTCCATGTCATTAGTAAATGATGTTTTAAAGTGTTTAGCAAGAGTGTCTGCTTTTTCTTTGTTTGATCTCGCCCATGTGTTGTTGTTTCTTATTATAAGTGGCTTGTGTATAGTTGAGTTCGTCAATTTTTGCTCGCTTTCCACAGGGAATAGTTTGTAGATAAGGAAGTTCCAAGTTTGCTAAGGTAGTATTGAAGCCGGTTATCTTTGTCTTCCCTGAGAGTTCTCTTGAGCTCGTCTGTTGCTCTATTAAGTTTGTTTTTATCTTCTGTATGCCTAGTTCTTTGCCATATCCTCCCAAGCTTACGTTTTGCCTGATTTTGTCTCTAATAAAAGCGGGAGTTTTCTTTAATGTGATCATTTTTATAGATGGTGTCGATTGCGTTGCTGCATATATTGTCATTTAAATATGCTATTGCACAGTCATGTTCCTTGTGTCTTTAGAAAAAGTTCCAATTTGTTTTGTGGCTAATTAAAGGGGAGTCATTGTTGTTTTCTTCTAGCCCACCATGTAATGTAATTAATATTGGGGAATGGTCGGAAGAGAGGTCTAGGCATGATTTTATTGTTAGGTTCTCGCATGTTATATTTCTTGTATTGCAGAAGTCAATTAAATCCGGTAGTTTATTTGTGTCAGTTGGCCAGTAAGTCGGCTCTTCTGTGCTTAGAGCACGGCTATTATTGTTTCTTATTGCTTCATACAGTTAATGTCCCTTTGCAGTGGTAAGTCTGGACCCCCAAGCTATGTGTTTGGAATTATAGTCACCTCCTGCCAAGTACCGATTTCCCAGTGATTTTAGAAAATCGAGGTATTGGTCTTTTGTATTATTAAATTTAGGCGGGCAATAAACTGCAGATATATTTATTGGACCCGTTGTGTCTGAGGTCGATATAGTAGTAGCCTGTATGTAGTCCTTTTTAAATCCATCGTGCTCTATGCATTTGATGCTTTTTTTTAATTATTACAGCAGTTGAGTGTGTTTCAGTAATGAGCATGACGTCAATTAGCTTTTCATTTAACTGGCGTCTTTAAGCTTACTACGTTATTTTTTGTACTGTGTTGTGTCGTTTAATGTGTTTTTTCTGTTACAGGTATTTCTTTTTTCCGAAGAGTTGGGACGTTACGAAGAATTACCTTAAAACCTCTTTGGTCTTTTGGTCTGAAGGTGTAGTATTTGGTCGACTTATCTTTTAATAGTCTTAATATGTTGCGATAGCGAGTAGTTTCTGTATTTTTAGTAGGGGCTGTAGTGGATGTAATTTCATTTCGTTAGTTGATAGTGCTTTTAGTTCATATCGTGTTTCTTCCAATGCATTTAAAGCAGTAGTTAGTGCGTATATGTTTTCAACATTTTAAACATATATAAATTAAGTTTTGTCCTATTGCCAAGAGATCCTTCCGATAGGGTCCGTGTAGATAGCAGATCCCCTGGTCCTGACGTTAGTCACACGGATTGTCTTCTTACACAGAATATGGTGGAGGGCGCGACTTTGCCCCCTTTGCTGGACACTGGCCTTTGGGCTCAGCGTGGATAAATTATATCAAATACAATTGGTTTTACGGCAGAAGCCGGAGTAGCTTGTTCTTTATTTATAAAGTGCTCGCTTACAACTGAATACAAAGGAATGGGAAAATATGAATCTACCCTAGCTTCAATGCATCACGCCATAAACCCATGGTCGGCAAGCCGACTCAGCATTTATGCAGCGCATTTCGATACCCCGGATGATGGGTATCCAATTGCCACTGCTGACCGTTCTTAGCGCAGAGCGCTGAACTCAGTTGGGGCGCGTCAGCATTGTTTATCTGAAGCTACTTAGTTGGTATGGTAATTTTAACGTAAACTTATGCTCTGTCAGTTGTTAACTGCTCCCCCCTTCAGATTATGACCGTCCTCGGTTATATTGAGTTTATCGATGGTTTGTTGTATCTCGATGGAGGCTCGCCTTTTCCTTATAGCCAAAAAAAGGATGAGTGAACCAATCAGAGCAACGTTCAGGATTATTCCAGCCGCAAACCAAAGTTTAGGGGAGCCCGCGGCGTCAACCTTGTCCTTGAACCCTTGGATAAAGCAGATTGTCGTTGTTCATGCGGTGTAGCAAGGGCATGCTCAATACCGGGTCATGGTCGACGATGTTCAGTAGTGACGATCTTGCTACGCCAGGCTGCTTATCTAATGTTTTTTAAAAATTTATGAACTCCGATCCGTTGACGGTAGCTAACCGTTCGAAGGTTATTAGGTGCGTTCCTTTGACGAGAACCTCTGGGCCGCCGTCCGTGCTGACGCGGGCTATCGCTTCGTTAATGACAACGATGCCGTCATCTATTTCTGTTCCCAGGTGGCTGGGTTGAGTGTAGCAGTGGGCCGAGATTCCCGCATGGAGCGTGCAGGCGCAGGTTTCGCGTCGCGACCGCTCACAGAAGGTGTTGTGCGTTGTTTCCGTGCACTCTGTGACCGAAAAGGTGTCTTCTTCACATTCCGCCAAAATGTTTTCGTTGAGCCGTAGGATTATTTGATTATGTGATACCGGGTATATGAGGACTTTTTTACATCTGACCTTAACTATAGGGTAGGCTATTAGTATATGGATAATATTATCGGACTGGAGAACTCTAATTTTAGCTGCTTCTAATAAACCAACTATTGGAGTGTCTTGTGCAATTAGTGATTTCAGATCGGCATGACTAAGGATAGTGGGATTTATTATATCAGCCTTATCCAATGTTATGGTTAGAATTAAATTTTGTATCTCTGTCGTCAGCATTCTATTTCTCGCTAGTAGTGCTTCGTACAGGTACGGGGTGTCAACCAAATTGTTATTTCGGGCCTTAATAATTTTATTAATGGTGTCGGTCAGTTTGTTTATCTGTTTTTGAGTCTCTGAGCTTATGTTAATCTGCCTGGAGTTTGAGTCCACTAGCTGAGCTTCTGTCATCTTGACTTTTAGGAAATCTGAGGCATCAGGAGTTCCTGCAACTACCTTAAGAGCTGTACCTAAGAAGTCTAAACTCCTCGCAATTCGCTGGTGTATTTTTAGAACGGACAACAAGTTTCTCAAATGATCTGTATCAACGTATAGTAATGTGCGCATATGCGACTGCGGAAAAGACTCGGAAAATTTTTCTGTCTCATCTACCATACTAGGAGAGGTAGGTTCTAAGAGGTTGGTCGAGTGCCTCAAGCAGTCACGTTGTTCAAACACCAGTACATCTCCATCTGCGACGGGAATGTATTTGGCGTTAGAAAAGTCGCTAATCCGCGCATTTGCCACTGCCAGGGTGATGAGCGTTGTGAAGGCGAACCTGCAATCCAAACGTAGAATAAGAACACGGCGTTTTTACCTAAATCTAGCTTACTTTTAAAGGGTATGGTATAAGCAAATTAAAAGTGGGGGAATTTATTTGAGGTTGTCCTTATGGACCACCCTCCCCTTAATAAGAACACGTTCCCAGGTCTGCCTGCACTTTTTGTTTTCGCACAATGGAGTAAGCTTGTTTCCTTTTGTTGTTTTTGACAAAAACCTCTTCTCTTACCTCAAAAACACGGTTTCGCCTAGCTGGGTTACATCATTCGATATTAATTTGCTGGGCATTTATCAACCTGTCTTTAATGCCTAGGCAGCGATCATCGGAACCCGTGTGGAGAATCTCGACCGGTTTCTCCTGAGTGACAGAATGTATTGTCGTTATTATATTCTATCGTTGCCCTCAAGATTAGCTCTACCGTATCGCTGATTTTTTATCTAGCTTAAGACATCTGGCGACTTCTGTCAAGGTGCTGTGGAATCGTTCCACTTGACCGTTTGACAAGCTATGTAGCGGGGCCGCGTTCATAATGTCAACGTGGTAATTGTTTTTAAGTAACGAGGTGATCGTTTCCGAATTGAAGGCGGCCTTATTGTCGCAATATATTGTTCTGATTTTAGGGAACAAGTTTATGAGTTGAAGCAAGGGCCCTGTGACGTCCATTATTGTTCTGGACAGCAGTGGTTGCACTATTGCAAGCTTCGAGAATTTGTCAACGCATGTTAAGAATTGCTTCTTATCGGTTGAGAAGATATCAATGTGCAACATCTCGCCGGTTTAGCTTGGTATGGGTGTTTTCCCAAGCTCCTGTTTTTTTGGGTGCCTGTCATATTTGGCTTTGGTGCATATTTTGCAATTTGCAACCACCTCCTTTGCTAGGCCGCTCATTTTGGGGAAATAGTAATCGCGGAGGACCTGCTTGGTATTCTCATGAGCCGCTCTGTGTGCACGATTGTTTCCAACGATTTCCAACTGCTCGTTTCTATTGGTATATTTTTACAATATCGAAACTGCGTAGCCGCGAAATGAGCAATTAAGTCATGTTGAAAACTTGCCAGGGTTTGGTAGGTCGCAGTGTATTGCATTTACGACCTCGGGGTTCACGATTTCCTTCAGCATTTCCAAAATGGTGCTTTTGTCGGCGAAATTAATTATGTGGCGAGTTTTGCTACAAACACCAAGTTTCGCATTAGTTGGAAACGTGCTTCTTCTATAACAATTTGGTTTCTGAAGCAGTTTACTGGTTGGTCTGTCGCTTCGACCGTGTAGGTCAGTGACAGTTCGCTGTGAATAGTCGCAGCGTCCGACTGAGGCTCATATTGTAAGGCATTAATGTTCTTCCTGGAAAGAGCGTCGGCTACATGGTTGTCTTTACCCGGTTTGTAGTGGATTTTTGCGTTATAATCATCAATATACGCTTTCCATCTTTTTATTTTCGGATTTGGATTTCGATCGGACACCGCGAATGTCAACGGTTGATGGTCCGTATAAATATTAATATCGCCAGCGCCGTATAGGTAGTGTTATAACTTGCCTAAAGCCAACACTATGGCCAATAACTGCCTTTCATTCGTGGCTCACTCTCTTTGAGGGTCCTATAGATCATTGTGATGGGTCTTTTGTCTTGCCATAGAACCGAACCGATACCGTTCGCGGAAGCATCCGTCGTCAGGTCGAATGGCTTCCTGAAATCATGGTAACTGAGAATTACATCCTCGGAAGCCAAGACATTTCTCAGCCTCTCGAATGCATCTCTCTGAAAGTCACCGAACTCAATAGGAGTCTTCTTAGACATGTGCTTGCTGACAGAGCCATTTTCTCCTTTCATCAAGCTTGTCAAAGCCCTCGAAACATCGGTAATAACTGGCTAGACCCAAAAATGATCTATTTGCCTAACATGGTCGTCTTCATTTTCAGAAAAAATAACGACGTTACCTACGTAGACATAGCACGATTTGCCAATCTGTTCCCGTAAGACGTCATTCTTCAACCCGAACGGTAATCGACAAAATTCATACTTTCCTCTGTTTACCGAAAAAGAGGTCTTCGCACGGTCATGCTCGGCCAAGTAAATCTGGTTGTAGCCGGACTTTAAATCTAACGTTGTAAAGTACTTGGCTTTTCCTAAGTTTGCCAGTATCATGGGGATTATTCGCACGGGTCCCACGGCCACACCTCCCGCCCAACCGACCGAGGGGCGCTGCCGTGTATCGTACGGCTCGATTCGCGAGAAGATATAGACGCGATATAAAAAATAGAATAGGAACGAGGAAATTAATAACTATGTTAAATATTAGTGTTAGTAGGATCTAATTATGTAATAGAAAAGATAAAATGGATTGCTTTAATAGCGGCAGAGAGTCAAGATAACAGATAATAGGATAAAGTCTATTATAGACAGAACATAAAACTCTGTAAGGGTCATGCAACTCATAATTAGATCTACAATGATTTAAGATAAGGGGTATATAGTTTCTAGTGAATCTACTTGGAACCGAGAAGTTAAGCCGACTAATCAAGTCGGGACTCTCAACATCCCCACGAATAAGCTTACAAATAAAGACTGTTCCAAGCATAGTTCTACGGTTAGCTAGGGATGGTAAATTAATTAAAAGTAGTCTACTGGAATAAGGAGGTAATATATGGTTTGCATCCCAATTTAGGCGCCGCAAGGCAAAAAGTAAGAAGTTTTTTTGGACCGATTCAATGCGGTCCGAGTGGACTGCGTATTGTGGACTCCAAACAGGTGATCCGTACTCGAGAATCGGACGGACTAACGAAATAAATAAGGTTTTAGTCAAGTAAGGGTCATTAAATTCCTTGGACCACCTTTTTATAAAACCAAGCACACCCCTGGCCTTATTGACAATAGACGAAATATGGTCAGAAAATTTTAGTTTTGGGTCCAGAAGAACACCAAGATCATCAACTCGTGTTATTCTGTCCAGAGAGCACTCACTTAGAGTGTAAGTCGTGCGTATTGGGTTGGCACGACAAAAGGTCATAACTTTACACTTGGAGCTATTTAAGTCTAATATGTTATCACGGCACCATATTTGAAATCGGTCTAGATCGGATTGTAAGTCCAAATGGCAAGAAGTGTCCTTGTACTGGAGGCATAATTTAACATCGTCTGCGTACATAAGTACACGCGAATGTTTTATTATTAAGGGGAGGTCGTTAATGAATAAGGTAAAAAGAAGCGGACCAAGATGGCTCCCTTGTGGGACACCGGATGTGACTCGGAGAATAGAAGATAACGAATTTTTAAAGAGGACTTGTTGTGTCCTGCCATTCAGATAGCTTGAAATCCAATTTAGAAGATCAACAGGGAAACCTATAAGGTCAAGTTTTTTTATTAGAAGGTAATGATTAACAGAGTCAAATGCTTTACTGAAGTCAGTGTAGATGACATCTGTTTGAAGATTATTTTTGAAACCCTGTATTACGAAAGAAGTTAGCTCCAAGAGGTTAGTGGTTGTAGATCTGCGTTTCATAAAACCGTGTTGACACGGTGATATGATTGATCTACAAAGGTGCTGCAAATGAGGAGTGATAACATTGGCATTGGGTACTTATCAGCTATGGTTTTTTCGTAAAGTTTCCCAAAGTCTATTACAAGACGCTTATTTTTGTTCCACAGCTCATTATGGCCTGTTTTGTCCACAACCGATGTTGGATTGTTGTACGGTGACCTTGAGGTTCTAATAATGCCTTTCTGCAGTAAGTCTGCGATTTCTCGCTTAACAAACTCAGATACACCCATGGGGTGCGGGTATAATTTGGAATATACTGGCTTTTCGTCGCTTGTGCGAATTGTGGCAAAAACAGAAGTGTAAACGGCAAAATGTTTAACGTGAAAATGTCTTAGATCTGTTTGCGATCATGTTTCGAAATTGATCTTTTACAGGTTCTGGTACGCCGATGTCATTTACGTTAGTAAAATTTACATTGTCGCAATTTTGATGCTGAAGCTTGTCAGAAACAGAACCATAATTAATTGTACCTTTCTCTTCGTCGAGTTTTGCTCCCACTTGAGCTAGGAGGTCAAATCCTATAATACCATCGAATGGTGTTAGCGCGCCTAAAAGAAAGAACGCAGATGTTTTTTCAAAAATGTTCATCAAACATATCTGGTGAACTCTGTTAGAACCATGAATGGAACTAACTGTGAAAGAGGAATCGACCGGCATCACATTTTTACGGGCTTGATGTAGTTCTTTGCCGCCCCTGTGTCGATTAAAATTTTTAGTTTCCTCCCATGTAGCTGTCGTTCAATGAACGGCAGTCGGGAGCGCTCCCTAAAAAATTGATCTGATCATTATCATCAGGCTCTTCGTCTATCTTGGTAACGGCCGCTGCGGCCGCGCCTCCATAATCGCTGTAATTTTTATCGTCAGCCTGTTGCATGGTGTGTTGCAATCTCTGACGCCTTTGACCGGTCATGCGTGCCATGATCCATAGGCTCAGGCGACTGATTACGGTAGTTGCCCGTGTTCTGGGCAGAACTATTTTGTTGGGGCCTATTTTGCTTTCTGTAGAAATGAGGGTTTTTCCCTTGGTCATTTTCGGCCCTGCTGTGCTTTCCCTGCGGCTCCCTTGAGCGGTTTTGATTTTTTCGGTGCTCATAGAGGAGTGCCTTGTCCTCCAAAGCCTTTGCATATGTGGCAGCGAAGGTAGTGCGCTCTATGGTATCCTCGGCAAATCCTTGGGCTGCGCTGGCAACACTGTGGCCCTCAAGGGTTTTCTAAGGCTTGCAATAAATGCATGGAGAGCATCCTCTCTAACTTCATTATTGAACAGAATAGCACTGTCCGGTTCGTGTGTCATAACGATCTTATTTGTTATCAACGTTAATCGTTTTTCTACGTCGTCGTAATACTGCATTAGGCTAAGTTCCCCTTGCCTTACTGTTTCAAGTCCCTGCCTAAGGACACGCAGCGACGTTTTGTCGGCGTAAGTGCAGTTTAATCGAGCAATAATGGCATCGAAATTTAAGACTGTGCTATGGGCAACTAGTAGCCCTCTTGCCGACCCCCTTATTTTATTTCTGATAATGAAAAAGGCCTGATAATACGCTTCGCTACCATAATACGGCTTGAAGATCTCGTATGCGTCTACGGCTGATTGCCGCCATGACACATAGTCATCTTGTTCTCCCGTAATATCCGGCATCGTCTTTACGATGTCAAGCTTGACTTCACATCGAATAGTTGGGTCTGGTTTTATTCTTTCTTAAGCTTCCACTTGTGGTGCTTCCACGCACAAGCTTTCCAGCTGTTGTTTTACCTCATCTAACTGTGCCTGGAATGCCTGTCTCAATCTAACTTCTTGCTGGGATAAGGCCTGGCTAACGGCTCCAGCTATAGCTGCTTCTAAATGGGCAGCTTCCATAACTGTTGTGTTATCTGTCGTATTAGGCCGAAAGCCTTCTGATTCTAATTCCCACCCGTCATCATTCTCGTATTCGACTTTGATGTCTCTATATGCCCAATTCATGCCCAATTTGGCACAGCGCAATTAAATTTTTTCGAGCACTGTTGATTGCTTACGAGGTGCGATAATTACAAGCGCGAGATGTAGAATGCGACACAACAATATGTTGGGTCATGCAGCCGCAAAAACTGTGCAGTAGACTAATCTCATATTCTTTAATATTGTAAGCCGAATTAGTCAGTGGTAGCAGTTGCGATGCCCATAGTACAAACCGCTGTTCTCGCACGCATTTATCTGTACGGCGCTCATTCCTTCTTCCTTTTTTATCTACCTACGTTAAGCTTGGGCGCTGCATTTCGGCTGTCTGTTCCGCCAATTGCCAATTCTTCGTGTTTCGGAAAAGACTAAACTTGTACATTCGATATAACTCTTTGTCGGCCCTAGCTGCCTTAAACAATTCGCAAAATAAACAGTGTCGTAATATAAACAAACTTTCTTCGACTTTTTATTATTCACAACAGCTATTGAAAAAGCTCAATAGCTAAACAAACATTGGTGACCCCGACGTGATAGTGTTAATTTGCTTTTATAAATAAATATGAATACATTAAATCGCAATCGGTTGGACAAGTGAGTGGTGATTTCGTTGATAGTGGCTGTGTTTAAGCGAGTTAGCATTACATATATACATACATTGCTACATATATAGTGCATTGACCCCGCTTGCATTTTCGGCATTTATTTTGTGCTCATCTTCCCGCTGAACCGAATTAAAGGCGATTTGTTGCTATGCCCGCTGAAGGTGAAAAAAACAGGGTGACCTTTTTAAAGCCAATGCGCTGTTCAGCAGGTTGCAGAGGCTACAAACGTCGCTGTCTAATGAGACGCTTAGCGGATACGACGAACTGGAGCAGATTGATGAGCTGTAAAGTGCCTTCAATGTTCTGCATACAGAACTGGAGGAATTGGATTTCGACGAAATTGGCAGTGAAATGAGCGAGTCTTTTGATGAATTCATCGTTGAATTCAAGGCTAGTGTCCGCGCGGAAATAGCCAAACGCAATGTGCATTTCGCGCCGCACTCAACGCTTGCGGAAGGTGTTGTGCCCCACCAGTGTAGTGGTCCTCAAACGCAGTCGCGGTCGAGGCCGATGCCGTTGCCGCCTGTGCAGCTGCCAACGTTTGGCGGAGGCTACGCAAACTTTACTCCGTGTTCACGAGCATATTCGACAGCCATCCGGACCTCTCCAACATTAAGAAATTTCAACATCTGCGGTCATGTTTGAGGGATTCAGCGTTGGATACTATCCGACCATTGGAGATTTCAAACAGCAATTACGAAGCGGCTTTAGAGTTGCTTCAAAAAAGGTTTGATAATCGGCGTCTCGTTTTTCAGGCGCACATTACCGAGATTCTGGGTTTAAAGGTAGTACGGAATGGTTCAGTGGCATCGCTTCGGAAATTGTCGGACAAATTTAACGCTCACATTCGTGCGTTGAAGGGTTTGGGCACCACTGATCAAATCGCTGGCTGCATCATAGTGCAAAAGCTGCTGCAAAAGCTGGATGCGGCGAGCCAAGCTAAGTGGGAGGAGCGCTTGGAGTATCCGGTCTTTGCCAACCTTATTCCGTCGTGGGAATCGATGGCTGCATTCCTGGAACAGCGATGTAGGACTTTGGAGGCCGTGGATTGCGCCATGGCAACCTATGCGCCAGGCGTTCAGGTGGACAGAAATCGTTCGACGCTAGTTGCTACCACCCAAAATTCTCTTGGTTGCATGCTGTGCCATAGTGCAGAGCATGCCATATATCATTGCCAGCAATTTAGAGACTTAGCGCCAGTAGATCGTCTGCGCGAGGCAAAGAGACTAGCACTATGCCTAAATTGCCTAAAGGCAGGTCATCAGCTACGGCAATGCAGCTCGAGCCGCTGCCGCACCTGTGGAATCAGGCATCATACGCTGCTCCATCTGGATGGTCGGCCTTCCTCGCAGCCACGTGTTCCGGTGTCTTCAAGCTCCCACACTGAGCCTTCTGCCCCGCTTGCGAATTCATCTACTCTAATTGCCCAGGATCTCGGTAGTGACCTTGTGCTGCGAGGCACTGCAACCGTTCTAGTGCAGAATCGGTCGGGACTGTTCGTTCCCTGCAGGGCCTTGTTAGATCCTGGCTCTCAACTGCACTTGGTCACCTCTCGGTTTGCAAATCAACTGCAACTTAAAAGGTCGAGGTCGTCCGGCTCCGTCACTGGAATCGGGCATTCCAATTTCGCGACTGATGGATTCTCGGTAGGAATTGCGATTCGGTCTGTCACTTCGGACTTCTCAACGAGCATAACAGCAGTTATCGCTCCCAATATCACGGATCGCCAGCCAAGCTTTAATGTGGACATTGGGGACTGGAAGATTCCAGAAAACCTGCAGCTCGCCGACCCGGATTTTCATAAAGCTCAACGTGTTGACCTGTTAATAGGAGCTAGCCTGTTTTATGAGCTGCTGTGCGTAGGTCAGATAAAGTTGTTGCCAGGACTGCCCCTGCTTCAAAAAACTCGTCTGGGCTGGGTTGTGTCTGGAGGCTGCGCGCGCCCTTGCGGTAGCGCCTTAATAGCTTCACGCGTTCCTTCTTCAGCCAGAAAGGAAAGGAAAGCATTGATGTTGAACTTGATTCACTTCTGCAGCGCTTTTGGGAGGTAGAAAATTGTCCCGGCCCAATAGTTCAAGGAGTCTTCTTAGACATGTGCTTGCTGACAGAGCCATTTTCTCCTTTCATCAAGCTTGTCAAAGCCCTCGAAACATCGGTAATAACTGGCTAGACCCAAAAATGATCTAAGCTCATACAGATTTGTAGGCTCTGGCTATTCCTTTATGGCCTTTACTTTTTCTGCGTCGGTTTTTGCACCTCCATTGGTGACAATAAGTCCCAGATATTCAACGCTTTGCTTAAAAAAGTGCGTCTTTTCGTTGGACACCTTCATATTGCCATCACACAGGCTTTTTAAAACCCAATCTATTTGCCTAACATGGTCGTCTTCATTTTCAGAAAAAATAACGACGTTACCTACGTAGACATAGCACGATTTGCCAATCTGTTCCCGTAAGACGTCATTCTTCAACCCGAACGGTAATCGACAAAATTCATACTTTCCTCTGTTTACTTCGTCATGCTCGTCTTCGTCATGCTCGGCCAAGTAAATCTGGTTGTAGCCGGACTTTAAATCTAACGTTGTAAAGTACTTGGCTTTTCCTAAGTTTGCCAGTATCATGGGGATTATTCGCACGGGTCCCACGGCCACACCTCCCGCCCAACCGACCGAGGGGCGCTGCCGTGTATCGTACGGCTCGATTCGCGAGAAGATATAGACGCGATATAAAAAATAGAATAGGAACGAGGAAATTAATAACTATGTTAAATATTAGTGTTAGTAGGATCTTATTATGTAATAGAAAAGATAAAATGGATTGCTTTAATAGCGGCAGAGAGTCAAGATTACAGATAATAGGATAAAGTCTATTATAGACAGAACATAAAACTCTGTAAGGGTCATGCAACTCATAATTAGATCAACAATGATTTAAGATAAGGGGTATATAGTTTCTAGTGAATCTACTTGGAACCGAGAAGTTAAGCCGACTAATCAAGTCGGGACTCTCAACATCCCTACGAATAAGCTTACAAATAAAGACTGTTCCAAGCATAGTTCTACGGTTAGCTAGGGATGGTAAATTAATTAAAAGTAGTCTACTGGAATAAGGAGGTAATATATGGTTTGCATCCCAATTTAGGCGCCGCAAGGCAAAAAGTAAGAAGTTTTTTTGGACCGATTCAATGCGGTCCGAGTGGACTGCGTATTGTGGACTCCAAACAGGTGATCCGTACTCGAGAATCGGACGGACTAACGAAATAAATAAGGTTTTAGTCAAGTAAGGGTCATTAAATTCCTTGGACCACCTTTTTATAAAACCAAGCACACCCCTGGCCTTATTGACAATAGACGAAATATGGTCAGAAAATTTTAGTTTTGGGTCCAGAAGAACACCAAGATCATCAACTCGTGTTATTCTGTCCAGAGAGCACCCACTTAGAGTGTAAGTCGTGCGTATTGGGTTGGCACGACAAAAGGTCATAACTTTACACTTGGAGCTATTTAAGTCTAATATGTTATCACGGCACCATATTTGAAATCGGTCTAGATCGGATTGTAAGTCCAAATGGCAAGAAGTGTCCTTGTACTGGAGGCATAATTTAACATCGTCTGCGTACATAAGTACACGCGAATGTTTTATTATTAAGGGGAGGTCGTTAATGAATAAGGTAAAAAGAAGCGGACCAAGATGGCTCCCTTGTGGGACACCGGATGTGACTCGGAGAATAGAAGATAACGAATTTTTAAAGAGGACTTGTTGTGTCCTGCCATTCAGATAGCTTGAAATCCAATTTAGAAGATCAACAGGGAAACCTATAAGGTCAAGTTTTTTTATTAGAAGGTAATGATTAACAGAGTCAAATGCTTTACTGAAGTCAGTGTAGATGACATCTGTTTGAAGATTATTTTTGAAACCCTGTATTACGAAAGAAGTTAGCTCCAAGAGGTTAGTGGTTGTAGATCTGCGTTTCATAAAACCGTGTTGACACGGTGATATGATTGATCTACAAAGGTGCTGCAAATGAGGAGTGATAACATTGGCATTGGGTACTTATCAGCTATGGTTTTTTCGTAAAGTTTCCCAAAGTCTATTACAAGACGCTTATTTTTGTTCCACAGCTCATTATGGCCTGTTTTGTCCACAACCGATGTTGGATTGTTGTACGGTGACCTTGAGGTTCTAATAATGCCTTTCTGCAGTAAGTCTGCGATTTCTCGCTTAACAAACTCAGATACACCCATGGGGTGCGGGTATAATTTGGAATATACTGGCTGTTTAGCTATTGAGCTTTTTCAATAGCTGTTGAGAATAATAAAACACCGAAGAAAGTTTGTTTTATTACGACAGTTTTATTTTGCGAAATAGCGATAATTTACGATAGCGACAATGGTAAGGTTGGTCTTTTCCGAAACGCGAAGAAATTGCAACTGGCGGGCAGGCAGCCGAGAATGCTGCGCCCAAGCTTAGCGTAGGTAGCTAACAACAACAAAGGAATGAGCGCCGTACAGATAAATGCACGCGAGAGCAGCGGTTTGCACTATGGGCATGCTACTGATAATTTGGCTTAAATATTAACAAGTATGACATTAGTCTACTGCACAGTTTTGGCGGCTGCATGACCCAACATCCTCCCCCCGTTGGAAGCTTGTGTTCCAACAGAGTCCTCAAGGGGGAGCAGACACAGCTTGTTCACTGCCCGTCTTATTACTCCAGACGCGGTCCTCAATTCTGCAACTCGAGCGACGCCGTCTCTGCCAGGAATCAACTGCATGGCTCTCGCCAAAGGCCATCTCATTGGGGGTAGATTCTCGTCCTTAACAAGAACGACGTTGTCCACGGCTGCGCCAGGCTTTGGGGTGCGCCACTTGGAACGCTGCTGGAGCAACGTCAAGTACTCTTCCTTCCATCGCGACCAAAATATATGCTGAAGAAAGGAGATGCGCTGCCAAGAGTCAAGCCGATTATAGTTTAGGCCCGTTATATCTGGCTCGTCAAACGACGAAGGCGGACCACCATTGAGAAAATGCGCCGGAGTGAGGACATCTAGATCGGCAGGGTTCTCTGAAATGGGAACTAAAGGTCTGGAGTTAATAACTGCCGAGATGTGGCAGTTATTCGGGTGGCGGCCATCAAAGTCCAACGACGAATTCCGGAGGCGACCGCCAACTCTAAGAAGTCCGAATTGATCCAGGAACGGCGAGAGCGATGATATGGGACTAGACGAGGAAACTCTTCCCAGCGTTTTTAGGGACTGCAGGTCCTCCCATAAATGCGCGCGCTGCACCAACCGCAGATGTTGGAATTTCTCAACGTTGGAGAGGTCCGGATGGCTGTCGATTATGCTCGTGAACACGGAGTGAAAATCCGCCCAGTTTGCGTAGCCGCCGCCAAACGTTGGCAGCTGCACAGGCGGCAACGGCATCGGCCTCGGCCGCGGCTGCGTTTGAGGACCACTACACTGGTGGGGCACAATACCTTCCGCAAGCGTTGAGTGCGGCGCGAAATGCACATTGCGTTTGGCTATTTCCGCGCGCACCCTAGCCTTGAATTCAACGATGAATTCATAGAAAGACTCGCTCATTTCACTGCCAATTTCGTCGAAGTCCAATTCCTCCAGTTCTGTATGCAGAACATTGAAGGCACTTTGCAGCTCATCAATCTGCTCCAGCCTCACCGTAAGAGTGAATTCGTCGTATCCGCTTAGCGTCTCTATAGACAGCGACGTTTGTAGCCTCTGCAACCTGCTGAACAGCGCATTGGTTTTGCCCTTTAAAAAGGTCACCCTGTTTTTTTCACCTTCAGCGGGCATAGCAACAAATCGCCTTTGATTTTGTTCAGCGGGAAGATGAGCACAAAATAGATGCCGAAAATGCAAGCGGGGTCAATGCACGCAACGATATATGTAGCAATGTATGTATATATGCAATGCTAGCTCGCTTAAACACAGCCACTATCACCGAAATCTCCGCTCACTTGTCCAACCGATTGCGATTTAATGTATTTATATTTATTTATAAGCGGGATAAGTGCATTAATTAATGCATGCAAATTAACAAAATCACGTCGGGGTCACCAAATGTTTAGCTATTGAGCTTTTTCAATAGCTGTTGAGAATAATAAAACACCGAAGAAAGTTTGTTTTATTACGACAGTTTTATTTTGCGAAATAGCGATAATTTACGATAGCGACAATGGTAAGGTTGGTCTTTTCCGAAACGCGAAGAAATTGCAACTGGCGGGCAGGCAGCCGAGAATGCTGCGCCCAAGCTTAGCGTAGGTAGCTAACAACAACAAAGGAATGAGCGCCGTACAGATAAATGCACGCGAGAGCAGCGGTTTGCACTATGGGCATGCTACTGATAATTTGGCTTAAATATTAACAAGTATGACATTAGTCTACTGCACAGTTTTGGCGGCTGCATGACCCAACACTGGCTTTTCGTCGCTTGTGCGAATTGTGGCAAAAACAGAAGTGTAAACGGCAAAATGTTTAACGTGAAAATGTCTTAGATCTGTTTGCGATCATGTTTCGAAATTGATCTTTTACAGGTTCTGGTACGCCGATGTCATTTACGTTAGTAAAATTTACATTGTCGCAATTTTGATGCTGAAGCTTGTCAGAAACAGAACCATAATTAATTGTACCTTTCTCTTCGTCGAGTTTTGCTCCCACTTGAGCTAGGAGGTCAAATCCTATAATACCATCGAATGGTGTTAGCGCGCCTAAAAGAAAGAACGCAGATGTTTTTTCAAAAATGTTCATCAAACATATCTGGTGAACTCTGTTAGAACCATGAATGGAACTAACTGTGAAAGAGGAATCGACCGGCATCACATTTTTACGGGCTTGATGTAGTTCTTTGCCGCCCCTGTGTCGATTAAAATTTTTAGTTTCCTCCCATGTAGCTGTCGTTCAATGAACGGCAGTCGGGAGCGCTCCCTAAAAAATTGATCTGATCATTATCATCAGGCTCTTCGTCTATCTTGGTAACGGCCGCTGCGGCCGCGCCTCCATAATCGCTGTAATTTTTATCGTCAGCCTGTTGCATGGTGTGTTGCAATCTCTGACGCCTTTGACCGGTCATGCGTGCCATGATCCATAGGCTCAGGCGACTGATTACGGTAGTTGCCCGTGTTCTGGGCAGAACTATTTTGTTGGGGCCTATTTTGCTTTCTGTAGAAATGAGGGTTTTTCCCTTGGTCATTTTCGGCCCTGCTGTGCTTTCCCTGCGGCTCCCTTGAGCGGTTTTGATTTTTTCGGTGCTCATAGAGGAGTGCCTTGTCCTCCAAAGCCTTTGCATATGTGGCAGCGAAGGTAGTGCGCTCTATGGTATCCTCGGCAAATCCTTGGGCTGCGCTGGCAACACTGTGGCCCTCAAGGGTTTTCTAAGGCTTGCAATAAATGCATGGAGAGCATCCTCTCTAACTTCATTATTGAACAGAATAGCACTGTCCGGTTCGTGTGTCATAACGATCTTATTTGTTATCAACGTTAATCGTTTTTCTACGTCGTCGTAATACTGCATTAGGCTAAGTTCCCCTTGCCTTACTGTTTCAAGTCCCTGCCTAAGGACACGCAGCGACGTTTTGTCGGCGTAAGTGCAGTCTAATCGAGCAATAATGGCATCGAAATTTAAGACTGTGCTATGGGCAACTAGTAGCCCTCTTGCCGACCCCCATGACACATAGTCATCTTGTTCTCCCGTAATATCCGGCATGGTCTTTACGATGTCAAGCTTGACTTCACATCGAATAGTTGGGTCTGGTTTTATTCTTTCTTAAGCTTCCACTTGTGGTGCTTCCACGCACAAGCTTTCCAGCTGTTGTTTTACCTCATCTAACTGTGCCTGGAATGCCTGTCTCAATCTAACTTCTTGCTGGGATAAGGCCTGGCTAACGGCTCCAGCTATAGCTGCTTCTAAATGGGCAGCTTCCATAACTGTTGTGTTATCTGTCGTATTAGGCCGAAAGCCTTCTGATTCTAATTCCCACCCGTCATCATTCTCGTATTCGACTTTGATGTCTCTATATGCCCAATTCATGCCCAATTTGGCACAGCGCAATTAAATTTTTTCGAGCACTGTTGATTGCTTACGAGGTGCGATAATTACAAGCGCGAGATGTAGAATGCGACACAACAATATGTTGGGTCATGCAGCCGCAAAAACTGTGCAGTAGACTAATCTCATATTCTTTAATATTGTAAGCCGAATTAGTCAGTGGTAGCAGTTGCGATGCCCATAGTACAAACCGCTGTTCTCGCACGCATTTATCTGTACGGCGCTCATTCCTTCTTCCTTTTTTATCTACCTACGTTAAGCTTGGGCGCTGCATTTCGGCTGTCTGTTCCGCCAATTGCCAATTCTTCGTGTTTCGGAAAAGACTAAACTTGTACATTCGATATAACTCTTTGTCGGCCCTAGCTGCCTTAAACAATTCGCAAAATAAACAGTGTCGTAATATAAACAAACTTTCTTCGACTTTTTATTATTCACAACAGCTATTGAAAAAGCTCAATAGCTAAACAAACATTGGTGACCCCGACGTGATAGTGTTAATTTGCTTTTATAAATAAATATGAATACATTAAATCGCAATCGGTTGGACAAGTGAGTGGTGATTTCGTTGATAGTGGCTGTGTTTAAGCGAGTTAGCATTACATATATACATACATTGCTACATATATAGTGCATTGACCCCGCTTGCATTTTCGGCATTTATTTTGTGCTCATCTTCCCGCTGAACCGAATTAAAGGCGATTTGTTGCTATGCCCGCTGAAGGTGAAAAAAACAGGGTGACCTTTTTAAAGCGCAAAGCCAATGCGCTGTTCAGCAGGTTGCAGAGGCTACAAACGTCTCTGTCTAATGAGACGCTTAGCGGATACGACGAACCCACTCTTACGGTGAGGCTGGAGCAGATTGATGAGCTGTAAAGTGCCTTCAATGTTCTGCATACAGAACTGGAGGAATTGGAATTCGACGAAATTGGCAGTGAAATGAGCGAGTCTTTCGATGAATTCATCGTTGAATTTAAGGCTAGTGTGCGCGCGGAAATAGCCAAACGCAATGTGCATTTCGCGCCGCACTCAAAGCTGCTGCAAAAGCTGGAAGCGGCGAGCCAAGCTAAGTGGGAGGAGCGCTTGGAGTATCCGGTCTTTGCCAACCTTATTCCGTCGTGGGAATCGATGGCTGCATTCCTGGAACAGCGATGTAGGACTTTGGAGGCCGTGGATTGCGCCATGGCAACCTATGCGCCAGGCGTTCAGGTGGACAGAAATCGTTCGACGCTAGTTGCTACCACCCAAAATTCTCTTGGTTGCATGCTGTGCCATAGTGCAGAGCATGCCATATATCATTGCCAGCAATTTAGAGACTTAGCGCCAGTAGATCGTCTGCGCGAGGCAAAGAGACTAGCACTATGCCTAAATTGCCTAAAGGCAGGTCATCAGCTACGGCAATGCAGCTCGAGCCGCTGCCGCACCTGTGGAATCAGGCATCATACGCTGCTCCATCTGGATGGTCGGCCTTCCTCGCAGCCACGTGTTCCGGTGTCTTCAAGCTCCCACACTGAGCCTTCTGCCCCGTTTGCGAATTCATCTACTCTAATTGCCCAGGATCTCGGTAGTGACCTTGTGCTGCGAGGCACTGCAACCGTTCTAGTGCAGAATCGGTCGGGACTGTTCGTTCCCTGCAGAGCCTTGTTAGATTCTGGCTCTCAACTGCACTTGGTCACCTCTCGGTTTGCAAATCAACTACAACTTAAAAGGTCGAGGTCGTCCGGCTCCGTCACTGGAATCGGGCATTCCAATTTCGCGACTGATGGATTCTCGGTAGGAATTGCGATTCGGTCTGTCACTTCGGACTTCTCAACGAGCATAACAGCAGTTATCGCTCCCAATATCACGGATCGCCAGCCAAGTTTTAATGTGGACATTGGGGACTGGAAGATTCCAGAAAACCTGCAGCTCGCCGACCCGGATTTTCATAAAGCTCAACGTTTTGACCTGTTAATAGGAGCTAGCCTGTTTTATGAGCTGCTGTGCGTAGGTCAGATAAAGTTGTTGCCAGGACTGCCCCTGCTTCAAAAAACTCGTCTGGGCTGGGTTGTGTCTGGAGGCTGCGCGCGCCCTTGCGGTAGCGCCTTAATAGCTTCACGCGTTCCTTCTTCAGCCAGAAAGGAAAGGAAAGCATTGATGTTGAACTTGATTCACTTCTGCAGCGCTTTTGGGAGGTAGAAAATTGTCCCGGCCCAATAGTTCAAGCCACTAAGGAGGAGCTAGATTGCGAGGCCCACTTTGTTAAAAATTACACCCGACTGCCAGCTGGCGATTACTCGGTACGGTTGCCGCTAAAACTCCATTTGGACTCTTTAGGAGATTCCTATCCTCAGCCTTTGCAGAGATTCTTGTCGCTGGAAAAGAAGCTTACACAAGCTTACGCGAAGCTTTTTGCCACATCACTGCGTCATGAAGGAGGATAGCACTACCACCAAGCTTCGCGTTGTCTTTGACGGATCAGCTGCCACTTCCACTGGTTACTCGCTTAACGATGTGTTAATAGCTGGCCCGGTCATCAAGCCCAAGCACATCATCATCACATCCTATTTCGATTTCGCTCACACCCAGTTGCCGTTACAGGAGACATATGTCAAATGTACCGATGTGTAAGGGTCTCGCAAGAAGATAGCTATTTGCAGTGCATTGTATGGAGGGACTCCCCGATCGATGACCTTCAAGTATACAAACTCGACACAGTTACCTACGGCACCAAACCAGCCTCCTTCTTGTCCGTAAGGGCTATGCAGCAGTTGTCAATCGATGAGCAGGCATCGCTTCCCATTGGATCAGAAATCCTTCGGCGTGATTTCTACGTGGATGATCTTATCTCCGGCTCAGGCACGGTAAAGGATGCTATCAGCATAATGCAACAGACGGCTGGCATTCTTGCGAAGGGCAAGCTCAAGCTAAGGAAATGGAGCTCTAACATTCCGCTTGTGCTGGAGGGTGTGCGCATAGCATAGCGCATAGCTCCGTTGAAGACCATAACAGTACCAAAGCTGGAGCTTTGTGGTGCGGATCTTCTGGCTAAAATCATGAGGGAAATAGTTGGCTTGAAAGTATTTAAAGGACGCTACTATTGTTGGTGCGACTCGACGGTGGCACTTTCCTGGATCCGAGATGAGCCCGCCAGGTTCAACATATTTGTGGCAAATAGGGTTGCTGTCAGTCAGGAGCTGACAGATGTCACGGCTTGGCGTTATGTTCCAACAGCGTTAAATCCGGCTGACATCTTATCCAGAGGATCCCTGCCGTCTGAGCTTAGCGAATCGTCACTCTGGGCGCATGGACCCGCCTATCTTACGGAGCCTGAAAGAGATTGGCCAACAGCTGTTTGTCCTGACAAACCGGTGCTTGAGCTTCGTCGAAGTGTGTTCATCGTAAAGTCGCCGTACGTGGATGTATTTGCAAATTCTTACCCCTCACTGCAACGAGTGTTTGCATACATTTACAAATTTTGTAATGGAATTCGTCATTCTGGGCTCACCGTCGCACACATTCAAGAGGGTACTCATATGATGCTGCGGTTGGTGCAGCGCGCGCATTTATGGGAGGACCTGCAGTCCCTAAAAACGCTGGGAAGAGTTTCCTCGTCTAGTCCCATATCCTCGCACTCGCCATTTCTTGATCAATTTGGAGTTCTTAGCACATAATGGCGGACCTTCCCAAGGAGGGCTTGGAAGGATCTCACGCTTTTGAGGTTGCTGGTATAGACTTCTGTGGACCCTTCTTTCACAAGTCGGATAGTCGCAACAAGCCCGCGGTTAAATGCTACGTCTGCGTATTTAAATGCTTTGCAACCAAGGCAGTGCACCTGGAGCTGATCAGGGATCTCTCGACAGTTGCGTTTCTGTGCGGACTCAAGAGGTTCATATGCACCCGGCGGAAGCCGAAGCAAATTTGGTCAGACAACGCCACCAACTTTGTCGGCGCCAAAAATGAACTTCTGGAACTTCGAAGATTATTTCTCAGCAGCGAGCATCAAGGCACCGTTCAGAATTTTTGCCTTTCGGAGACGATTGACTGGCGGTTCATCCCTCCACGGTCGCCCCATTTCGGTGAACTTTGGGAAGCAGCTGTGAAAACGGCCAAACATCATTTCTACCGCGCTGTGGGTACGGCGGTTCTGACCTTCGACGAGCTGAGGACGCTGGTGTGCCACATCTCGGCAGTTATTAACTCCAGACCTCTAAGTCCCATTTCAGAGAACCCTGCCGATCTGGATGTCCTCACTCCGGCGCATTTTCTCAATGGTGGTCCGCCTTCGTCGTTTGACGAGCCAGGTATAACGGGCCTAAACTATAATCGGCTTGACTCTTGGCAGCGCATCTCCTTTCTTCAGAAAATATTTTGGTCGCGATGGAAGGAAGAGTACTTGACGTTGCTCCAGCAGCGTTCCAAGTGGCGCACCCCAAAGCCTGGCGTAGCCGTGGACAACGTCGTTCTTGTTAAGGACGAGAATCTACCCCCAATGAGATGGCCTTTGGCGAGAGTCATGCAGTTGATTCCTGGCAGAGACGCCGTCGCTCGAGTTGCAGAATTGAGGACCGCGTCTGGAGTAATAAGGCGGGCAGTGAACAAGCTGTGTCTGCTTCCCCTTGAGGACTCTGTTGGAAGCCAAGCTTCCAACGGGGGGAGGATGTTGGGTCATGCTGCCGCCAAAACTGTGCAGTAGACTAATCTCATATTCTTTAATATTGTAAGCCAAATTAGTCAGTGGTACCAGTTGCGATGCCCATAGTGCAAACCGCTGTTCTCGCACGCATTTATCTGTACGGCGCTCATTCCTTCTTCCTTTTTTATCTACCTACGTTAAGCTTGGGCGCTGCATTTCGGCTGTCTGTTCCGCCAATTGCCAATTCTTCGTGTTTCGGAAAAGACTAAACTTGTGCATTCGATATAGCTCTTTGTCGGCCCTAGCTGCCTTAAACAATTCGCAAAATAAACAGTGTCGTAATATAAACAAACTTTCTTCGGCTTTTTATTATTCACAACAGCTATTGAAAAAGCTCAATAGCTAAACAAAAAAATTTATTTTATTTTTTTTTTAAAGAAGGCTCTGTGCAAAAAAAAATAATTATTTCTTATTAGTTCACGTATGTGAAACAACAAGGTATGCTACAGAATTCGTTCTTGTTAAAAGTATGCAGTGCAAAATACCACTCCGTAGGGTATGTTATAGAATTTATGCTTTAGGTTTTTTTTTTGTATAACTAACTTATTTCAAAACCAAAATGTATATGTCCAATCAGACGGACAATTGTACGACCTTATAAAATTAGATACTACCTATTACGATTCAAAATACATATATTTAAGAAAGAAGAATACAGAATTGCGACAATAATTCCCCTACCAATAAATAACACCCACTTTATTGTAACCCCTAGATATATTAACTATAGTAACAATAGTTAAATCTATCCCCTAAGAGCAAAATGTCTAAACATAAATAACATATACATATGCGATAACGACAACATTCCTACATATGTTATATTATAACAAACATATTTGAGGCGGAAAAAGGCTACATATTCAGTTTTAATGCAAAAAATATCTCTATTAAAAGCGTAAACGATAGCCACACCTTAATAAACGGGTCAGCTATAATTTTTTTATTATTAATATTTATTAAGTGAAGAATCCGTACATCATAATATTGTATCTTAACATCACAGTGTGGAGAAGTATTCTTATCAATTACCAAACACTATAAAATAAAATAAGTGGAGTAGGAACATAAATGAAGAGTTTTTACTGCTGCCCAATTGTCTTGGCGAAGCCTTGCCGTTTAAGTCTTCTTAGAGGTCGAGCGGGGATGAGACGTCTTGCAAGAAGACTGCTATGGCTCAGTAATCTGTCACTATATCGACTTGTATGTCTCCCAATTTGTGACTCAACTGTGTGAATATTGAGGTCTTTATGGAGTGTAGAGTTACGTACATACCAGGGGCAGTTGGTTATTTGTCGTAATGCGCGATTTTTCATCACCTGGATACGATTATAATTCGATTTGGCTGCAATTCCCCAAATCTGGATCCCGTATAACCATATCGGTAATAAAATACTTTAACTGCACACTATCTATAAACGGCATCGAATACGATGATACTGTAGATGTCACTGCAGAAAAATTTGACTTCTTTTTGGCCCCTTTACAAAAACTAATAAAAACACTAAAATAGCAGTACTCAGCCTGGCAAGACTACACCTTGAAGCCGTACACACGTCAAACAGAATCCTGAACTCCCACCGCCAAACAACGCGACACACCACAGCCCTCTACATACTGTTCCTGCTACTGGCAGTCATCACCGTCTTCTTCCTGACATTCCGGCGCAACACACACATCGTCCACCTGCCTACAGAGTGTCAGCTGCCTATTGTCGCTCCGACCATTACATCGTTATGGCCTTCGCTCCATTCTAGGGGGGGAGGAGTCACTAACCCGGCGCCGACAGCTGCCATTCCCCCCTTAAAACCCCCTCGCGCAGAGCCATTCGCGTGGGAGTTCCGCGTTATAAGCATTTATTCTCCAAGACATAACCTACGCGTGGTTACGTTGAATTGAGAGCCGGCGTTCGTCTTGCTCGCCCTGACGCTGAGCGCTAGTGTCGTTCTGGCCCATATTTTTATTATTTAATTATTTAAGTACTGTTTTTTTTTAAATTTTGAAGACAAAGAATTACAATATTAATTTGAGCGATCTTGCATCGCATAAAGCGTCTCTTTCGCTTTCGAATTAAATATTTATTTTATATTTTTAGCCGTTCACTGACCCTTAACCGTATTAATATCACTTTAGCTGCTCACTTGACACACAACCGTTCGGCTTCGCGTTAAGTGATCTACTGTGAGGAGTGTGAGAGGAGTAACTTATGTTAAGTTATACAATGTTTAAATGATAAGACACATTTTTGAGTTATGTCTTCTACTCATGTCTTTTGGGGCCCAATTTATGGATTTTATAGGCAACCTTATCGTTTGCACTTCCAGCTTTTTGGCAATATTATTTATTTAAATATGAAATTTCAAATTGTTATATGGTTATTATATTTATCTGTGGGCAGATAACCGCCTTTAACAGCGTCCTGAGTGCGACTGACCTGATAGCACATATATCCATTTGGGGTGTCGAGCATAACACAATCACAACCATACTTTATATGAGATGGATACAAACATTTTTTTATTTTTTGAATAAATTTACTAGGTCATTGAATACAATGTTAAACTATAATAAGATACATATTTGTGCCATTCGTGGTTATATGATTTAATTACTTCATGTCCTTTGCAGCTTCAGAATATTCTCGAATAAGTGTAGTGATTTGATAGGCCTGCAATAAAAGAATAGTGCATTTAGAAAATTAATAAGTAAATATTGGAAAAAATGTGGAATGGAATGTAATAATTAGCGGCTATTCGATCTGGATGTATCAACGTCCTTATTTAAGTCGCGAGCTCTGACACGATTTCCACAAAAACGGGCTACGGGGCTAACGAACGACAGGACTAAGGGCAAACAAGGACATAGCAACTTATTACGACAGAAGATGTTATGCATTCTTACATAACATAAACATAACTAACATAAAATGTGATCCCTATAAGTATGCTACACAACGTCGAACCTCCGACGACGCACAACATTATAAACTTTAATTAAAAACATAGATTAAACTTAAAAACTGACAGTACATTTTTCTGGATAGGTTCATGGGGCTTATGTATAAGGATTGATCACACAAATTATTAAAACTATACAAACTACTTCAATTTATTAAGAGCAGATTTTTGTTTTTTCCTAGCCTTAGTAAAAATTTTTAATGCCATGCTAAGGCTAGGGCACTTTCCAAGGCAATGGAAGCGTGCACGTAATTTGGTTTCAGGAAGTCCCACGGCTGCCCTGAACAAATACATCGACTGGTAAACCAGGTGACGCATGGCTTCGAGCTCAAACTCTACACGGTCGGCGTCTTTCTAGACGTGAAGCAAGCGTTTGACAAGGTGTGGCATGAGGGCCTTCTATACAAGATTTTATTTTTATTTTTTTTTACTTTGCTTTTTTATTTATTGAATCTTCTTGTATAAGAACTAACAATAAGTTTAAAAATCTTAACTATAACAAGTATTTTTTGAACAGTTGTATTATTTTTCCAACTGTTCTATGATTAAACGGCCCTAATAATTTATTCGCTGGGTTGGTAGGTCCTTTCGCCGGAGACGGGAACGGCTGCTGAGCTGGATTAGACCTCGCGCTAGGTGGTTGGGGTGCGTGTAAAGCTTGCTATGGAATTTTTCCTTAAGTTCCGTGATTGCGTTGGTAACTGATGGGATATTTAAGTCTCTTTGGATGTTTTCACTCCGAACGTACCACGGTGCCCCAGTGATGGTTCTCAGAATCTTTGATTGTGCTCGCTGTATGATGTCAATATTGCTGTTGCTGGCATTGCCCCATAACTGTGAGCCATAGGTCCAGATAGGTTTCAATATAGAATTGTAGAGCAAGACCTTGTGATCTAGGCTGAGCGGAGAACCAGAGTTGATGAGCCAGTATAAGTTGTTGGCTTTGAGTTTAAGTTGGGTTTTTTTGGCTTCAATGTGCCTGCGCCATGTGAGTCTTCTGTCAAGGTGTACTCCTAAGTACGCTACCTCATCTGCTTTCGGGAGTGGTATGTTGTTCAACAAGAGCGGAGGACAGTCTTGTCTGTTTAGCGTAAACGTCACGTGCTTGCATTTTTGCTCGTTTACTTTTATTCGCCAGTCAGAGAGCCACTTCTCAATGTCGATGAGGTACAGTGCCAACTGTGCTGTAGCTTGGATAGGGAACCTTGAACGGCTAAGGATAGCTGTGTCGTCGGCAAATGTGGATACCGTTAAGCGACTATTTGTAGGGATGTCGGCTGTATAGATGAGGTATAAGGTTGGCAAAAGAACGCTGCCTTGGGGGACTCCAGCCTCAATTGTATGATCAGTGGAAGTGGCAGTGTTGCACCGCACTGCAAACTTTCTGTCATAGAGGTAAGACTTTAGAAGTTTGTGTGTGCTTTCGGGTAGGGATGTTTTAATTTTAAACATTAGGCCGTCGAGCCAGACTCTGTCGAATGCTTGGGATACGTCTAAAAATACTGTATACGGCCGCTAGTGTAAGGAGAGTGTTGTCATCCAGCTGAATGTTGATAGATGTGGCCTGAAGATGATTTTCCGCAAATTCTTTGTAAAAGTGGTGTTTCATACGGTTCCTTATGAGTATGGCGGTGCCACCGTGTGCTTTTCCGTCGGGATGATTTGTACCGTAGAAATGGTAGTCTCTTATTTGAAAATTGTATTTGCTTGTGAGATGAGTTTCCGAAAGAAGCATTACGTCGATATGCTTCTCGTGTAGGAATTGAGCTAGCTCAAGTTTGCGCTGTGAAACGTCATTGGCGTTCCACGTAGCTATGCGAAAGGTAGCCATTATTTATTTGATTGTTGGGCTACAAGCATTTGTATCAAAAGGTTTTGATTACGCATCATGTCTTGAATGGTGGTCTTCATAAATGTCATAAATTCCATCATGCTCTGTTGTAAGGCTTGCATCATAGCTTCAGTTTTTGTTTCCTGCTGCGCAGCTGGGTTATAGTTTTGTTGTGTGTCTAATTTTGTGTGCACTTCTTGTGGAGTTCGGGAATTTTGGGTTGGAGGCGTCATACCTGATTTTAAAACGTTTGCAAATTTTGTCTTGTTAGTGTTGGATGTAGGCCAGGGAGCGAAACTTGCTGCTTTCAAGAAAATTACTTCAGGATTTGTCTCTGATGGTATCAGCGTAGCTGTTCCTTGGTGTGCCCGCGCCGTGTTCATTCTTTTGTGAAGACGGATTGTTTCTGTTTTTGATATTGAACACGCTTTTGGCGTAAAATCCCTTTTCCTTTAGCGCCTCAGTTATCTCTTCGGGCGTAACATCAGACTCAATGCCCTACAGATCTACTTGCAGGCCCTTGCTGCTTTTAAGCTGGTAGGTGTAGATACAAGATGAAAGCTCTCCTTCCTGCTCCCTACTATGCCATCCTGAGATCGTTCGTCTCTTATCGGACTTTTAACGTTGCAGTGCGTGATGCTCGATCTATCCTGGAAGAGATTCACGCAGGAGTTCCACAGGGAAGTGTTCTTGGGCCCTTCCTGTACACCCTGTACACTGCTGACATGCCATCTCACGCAAACAACACCGAAGTCCCCCCGGCTCAGCTGCTCCTGGCCACTTACGCCGATGACACTGCCATGCTGGCGTCTCATCCTTTCTTTCCGACAACATCTTGGGAAAACAATCACTGTGACTTTTTTGTGCTTTCTGCTTGTATTCTTTGGCGTGATCCGTTGGAGGATTTTTTGATTGGTCGCCCAGTTGACCTAGCTGTGCCTCGACTCACAGCTGATTGATCAGCCAAGGAAAAGCAAGAACACAATGTTTCACCTTATATAAAATTACTGTAAATTTGAAAAAGCTAACTATAGTTAGCCGGCGAGCCCAAATGGGTTGAATTAATAGATAAGAAGAACACACAGGGGCTTCAAGACTTAATAAATAAATTAAAAAAAAAAAAAAAAAAAAAAAACTTTATAGTCCTAGTACTTTAAGGCGTGGTCTTTTATTCTGTGTTTCTTACCACTGGTGGGGGAAAACAACAGAATTTCTCGAAGGACCAAAATGTTCACACTTTAAACTTGTGCGTACACTTAATGAGTTCAATTCGGGTGTTTGAATCTAACTGACTCGCTGCTGCGAGGGCTTCGCCTTTTATTCATTCTTACATAGGTTCTTATCATCTAATGATATAATGCAGCGCTTGTAAGACGCCGCAGTCTGCGTTGGTAAATGCAGCTGAGTTTTATTCTGAAATCTATGTTTGAGGCCTCCCGCATGGTCATATTTCTTCACACTCCGTCAATAGGCCGCTGCAATCGTACTTATCTGTAGTTGCCACTTATGCTGTCCCGTGACATGTTTATTGCAGCCCATAAATAGAACATATTTATAGTTTGCCTACTTATGTCTAAACACATATTTAGACAGCTATAATAGTTGTTTCGTGGTTTTCTTTAACAGTTTCCTTTTTATACCTAGGCGACAATTTGGATCCTAGTCTAGTATTGATTTTGACGAATATTTCGTCACCTCTTTGGTATGTTTTTAGAGTTTTTCTATTTTTGTTATGGTATTCCAAGTTCGTTTTTTGCTTTTCTTTGAGTCGGTCAATGTTATCTAGTCGAGTCTTTTCGTATTGTTCTGGATCAATTGTGATTGTATTTCTGAAGAACATTTCTAGTGGCCGTTGATTTGTAACAGAGTGGAATGTATAATTGTATTCATAAATTGCTCTGTCTAAAAATATCTCTGACAGTGTGGAATGGAATCTTTCGATTTGACCATTTACTGTGCTTTTATAAGGGGGGCAGTGAAAATTCCAATTTTAAATTGATCTGTGATTATGAATTTTATTGAAGCTGAGTTTAGGGATTTTTCATTGTAGAAAATAAGTTCTCTCAAAGGGGATCGGATATCTTCTATTGATTTCGATTTTATGACTCTTCCTTGCGTCAATTTGGAAAATTTATCGATGGCTGTTAGGACTAGTTTCCCTTCTGTTGAATAGATGTCTATATGGATTATTTGTCCTGGATATTCGGCAATCGGAGTTTCTTTTAATTTGGGATTTGGTGGGTGTCGGTCATATTTCTGTTCTTTACAGGTTGTGTATTGTTTCACTAAATCGTATATTTTTTGTTTCATTTTTCGGAAATAAAATGTTTCGGACAGTTAAGTTTTATTCTCTGAGGCATTGCGAAGGGTTCTGTTATGTGTCTTAAGGACCTCTTCTTCTTGCCTTTCCACGCTTTTTAAGTCTTGTACTATTTTTTGTGAAAATCTTATTTTGAAGGTATTGAAGTGTGATAGATGGGATTTTCCCCATTATATCTTCTGTAGTGTTGATGCCATTGATAACCGAGGGGTTGAGGTATTTCTTTAGTATTGACGTTAGTTCATTAGAGTCATAGTTTTGTCGATATGTGTCATGTCTGTGGAATGTGGGAAATGGTATGCTGAATTTGTAATTTGGAATTTTGCTTTATGGATGAATATTTGGTTTTTAAACACATTAATTGGAGCTTCCACACTTGGTATTAGGTTGTGGCTAGAGCTTTCGTCACTGTGTTGGGTACTAACTGAACTAATTGAATTTAACTCTTTTGGATTTGTTTTCCGAGATAGGGAATCTGCTCATATGTTATCTTTTCCTGGTTTGTACAACAATTCGTAGTCAAATTCCTCAAGATGGGCTTTCCATCTTTTAATTCTAGGGTTTCCATTTCAACTACTCAATGAATGTGTAAATATTTTTACTTTGGCTCTGGCATATAAATAGTTTCTTAGTGCCTTAAGGGCCCATGCTATGGCCAGCATTTCTTTCTCATTAGCCGCATAGTTTTCTTCTGCTTTCGAAAGCAGAAAGATATGGGTTGATTGTTTTGGGATAGGACGGCACCTATTGCGATATTAGATGCGTCTGTGGTGAGGTGAAATTCCTTTCTGAAGTCAGGATACTTTACAATTACTTCGTTTGATATTAATGAACTGTCAATTTTCTTAAAAGCCTGCATTGTTTCTTGGTTGAAGTTAGCTATTTTAATCATTGAAGTTTTCTTGCTGACGTGTCCATCGACACCTCTTAGCATAGAGGTCAAAAGCTTGGTGAGCTTTGCATAGTCCCTAATAAATCTTCTATAATAGCCTGAGAGACCTAAGGACATTTCAAAGCCAATCCATTTAACATACAAAAACTCATACTTTTCATTCAAAAAAAAACGGAGTTATACCCCAAATTTGGAAAACAAAAAGGCAAATGTACATAACAAACACAGCAATTATTTAGCCAATTAGATATTATTAGATTAAGATTCAATACCATTGTAAATCAATATAGCTGTAGGCCCTGTAGCCAGTGTTAAACTTTTTAATTTAGTCTAGTGTTGTAAACTATTCTATCTATCATAATAAATAAATAATTGGTCAAAATTATAAGGGAAGCGTTATTTAAAGTGAAAATAGTTTAAGTCCAGAATTTAACTAAATTGCATTTACCGATGATACCTGTAACAACCTGTTATTTTAATAAACAACACACGGTTCGGTTTATCAACATATTTATTTCCCTTCACCTAAGTATGTTTGCTTCCTTCGCCAGAGTCAAAACTAAACTAAAGAGTAATAATGAATGTTAATAGAGTACAGTCATAGAGCGAAAGCGCGAGCGCGAGAGAGAGAATGTTGGCCGTCGATCTTCGCTCAGCATCATGGTGGTGGTTCCCGCAATACCGATGATGTGATAAAAATTGTAAAAACAATTTAAGAAAATAATACCACATATTATGTAACAATAATAATTGTAAAAAATAGAACCGGCACAGAACTAGTTGCCCACATTATACCCTTTAATGATAGCCCAAGCAGAGACATTTTTTTTTTTTGCTTGTTTGACCAAGTAAATCGAAGCATTCAAATGCATAATGTTTTAGCCACGTAGGAAATTCAAATAGAACGAATATATTGGATGAAATATTAAACAAGTCTGGTTACATAAAAGTTCAAAGTGGTCGATTATAATAATCAGAACAAATAGAAGCACAAAAATCCAAGTGGAATAAAAAACGGCACTTATGTGGTAAATCAATAATTTCACAGTGCATAGTTGAGGCTCTCATACGTGAGCTTGGTGAAGTGTACCGCGTTAAACGGTGTGAAAGATCGACTCAAAGGGCTTGCCAACGGCCAAGTTCGAGTTCGAGCACAGCTCAATATCGACGATCCACTGGCGTGTCTAGTTGTTAGACTGATGTCGAACAAGTTGCGCTAACTGTTCTAAGCGAAGAATTGGTTCAGCGGCACTCGTGGCGTGGTTGGCTCTCTCCATACCAAATGTTGTTGCAGATTGATTTAGCCGGCGAATTTTATTCAGGTCGTATGAGCATGCATGGTTTATCAAATTAACAACAACCAACATATAAACAAAATATAATAGATTTCATAAATAAATAAATAAATAAATAAAAAAAAAAAATAAAAATAAAATACTTTTCTATTTTCCCTCTCTCTCAGTACACATATATACATAAAAATACTTAAATTCATGCATATATAATTAGCTGTAAGCCCCGTAGCTAATGCTATACTATCTAAGTCTGTCCAGTTTTGTAAACTATTCTATCTATCGTAATAAATAAATAAATAAATAATTACAGTTAACACAAGGACTGCTTATCCATCAACAACAATAAAACGCACAACAACCAACATCGAATTAATTAAGAACACACACTAATTATGTACACATAAATACAACACAAATACAACATTTAATTAACATATCTAAAATCTAAATCACACATTTTCACAAACTCTGAATCTAGTATTCAAGGATTTTTCTAGAGTAAATGTCTAAAATTGCCAAAGTAATTAAACTAATTCCCGCTACTAGAAGTAGGAGTCGTTTGAGTGCTAGTTTGTCAGACGTTAGAGAAGATCAGTGTGCCTTAACGACTTTAACTAGCCCTTCGATAGTCACCACAATGAATTCTTCATCAGGGTCTTCCTCATCACCCCCTCTTATTTCCCCTCAGGATTTGTCAGTCCCTAAAGATTTCGGATGGTATTCGATACCTTATCCTTATCCCTTATGAAGGAAATCCGGCTACTTTAAATGATTTTATTAGCAATGTCGAGGAAATACTCCTCCTGATTAGAGGCACGGATAAAACTCCGAAAAAAAAAAATATTTTTTGAGAGCTATAAGGAACAAAATTAAGGGAAAAGCAAATGAGTTGTTAATATCTTCCAGCATAGGATTAAACATTAACATAGATAACATTAGAGAGGCCCTGATAAATAAATTTGCCGACAAAAGGGACGAAGAAGCCTTAAGTTTCAAATTACACGGACTGGTCCACAAGAAGTTGCCAGTGCAGGAATTCTACGATCGAATTCTAGACTTCAGGGCAACCTACGGAAGAATTGTGGAAAACACTGGAATAGAATCGTTAGCACTAAAAAACAAAAAGGATTCTTTCGACAAAACTTGCCTGTATACATTCATACACGGCATTAAGGGCCCATTAGGGGCCACTGTGAGAACTTCCAAACCTAGAAGTCTCCAGGAAGCCTATGATGTGGCTATTAAAGAAAGGGACATTTCTCATTTCTCTCATTTGCATGAGAGAAAATTGGTCTAAACAAACTCAAACTTCAAAACCAAATTATTTCAACTATACTAGGAAAGATTATCGTAAATACGATGGACCTCGGGACGAAAGAGTTAATAGAAGACCAGACTTAGACAGAAATCTCAGATCTAGGGATCAGCTAGGCCTAGAGAGTACGACAGATCATTTAACAAAATGATGGCTATCATGCCAAGAGTAGAGGACAGAAAACAGTATGACAAGAACAATCAATACCCGCGAAATTACGGAAATTCTGAACAACAAAGACAAATATCACTTAACCACATACAAACTACAGATGAACAAGAACTACACAATATGGAGGACGGAAATTTTCAACTAAAAGCCTCGTCGGACAGATAGGGTATGTAGAAAAATTTAAAGTCGGAAGCCCATTACTTTACATACTACTCAACTTCGATTATAGACCACTAAAACTCCTAGTACACACGGGTGCTACTTCTTCTTTCATTAATCCAGAACTTATTGAGGAATATAACCAAGTGACGCTAGAAACACCAATTTTAATCACCAGAGCCTTAGGCTCCCACAAAATAAATAAAATGACTAGAGTTAACCTATTCACGGAATAAAACTGCAACGATACTTTTCCATTATTACTTTTCAAATTTCATAACTATTTCGACGGCCTTATTTTTATTATTTTTTTTTTTCGTCGCACGGGTCGCACGGCCACACATCCCGTCCAACCGACCGAGGGGTGCTGCCGTGTATCGTACGGCTCGATTCGCGAGAAGTTTGACGCGGTATAGAAAAGGGAAGAGAGATGAGGAAATGAACATAATGTAAAATGACTCCAAGAAATATTAGTGTTAGTAGGATCTAATTATGTACTAAAAAAGTTAAAATTGATTGCTTTAAGAGCGGCAGAGAGTCAAGATTACAGATAATAGCATAAAGCCCATTATAGTCAGAACATAATACTCTGTAATGGTCATGCAACTCATAGTTGGATGTACAATGATTTAAGATAACTCAACTTCACCACGATCAAGCTTACAAATAAAGACTGTTCCAAGCATCATTCAACGGCTAGCTAGGGAAGGTAAATTCGTTTAGGCGACGCAAGGCAAAAATGAGGAAGGTTTTTTGGACCGATTCAATGCGGTCCGAGTGGACTACGTATTGTGGACTCCAAACAGGTGATCCATACTCAAGAATCGGACGGACTAACGAAACGATCATCAAATTCCTTAGATCACCTTTTTATAAATCCAAGCACACCCTTGGCCTTTTCGACAATATTCGAAATATAGTCAGAAAATTTTAGTTTAGGGTCCAGAAGTTCTGTCCAAAGGGCACCCACTTAGAGTGTAAGTCGTGCGTATTGGGTTGACACGACAAAAGGTCATAACTTTACACTTGGAGCCATTTAAATTTAATACGTTATCACGGCACCATATTTGAAATCGGTCTAGATCGGATTGTAAGTCCAAATGGCTCGAAATGTCCTTGTGCTGGAGGCATAATTTAACATCGTCTGCGTACATAAGTACACGCGAATGTTTTATTATTAAGGGGAGGTCGTTAATGAATAAGGTAAAAAGAAGCGGAACAAGTTGGCTCCCTTGTGGGGCACCGGATGTGACTCGAAGAATACAAGATAGAGAATTTTTAAAGAGAACTTTTTGCATCCTGCCATTAAGATAGCTTGATATCCAATTTAGAAGATCAACAGCGAAACCTAATAAATCAAGTTTCCTTACTAGAAGGTAATGTTTAACAGAGTCAAATATATATGAAGGAATGACTCCTTCCATATATGAGGGAACTGTGAAGATTCCAGAGATAAGGTAACAGTTTCAGTAAAGTCTTGCACAAGGCTTCCGCACAGAATCTGAGCACATATAGGAATGAACTCATTGGATAAAATCCTAGGGACAATAAACATACCATGTAAAACATTAACTACACCCAATTTCACGTCAACAAGAAAAACGTAAAGCAGAATTATTCAGCATAGAAAAAGCGTCTATGAAATTGGTAATGCTACAAGTCACACTTAAGGAGGGTACATTTTTATGCGAAGACCAAATCATTTCTGAAAACATGTTTATTACCGGTGGTCTATATATGGCCCACAACTATTATAGTTGTATGGAAGTAGTAAACTACTCTAATAAAGAAAAAATAGAGGTAAATCATTTTAACACAGACGAATTTCTTAGAGTAAATAACATCAAAGACTATGGTAATATAGACTCCGACACCAAGATAAGGACAAATAATAACTTACGCTTAGAACACGTAGGCTTTGAAGAAAATACTGCATTTAAAGAACTATTAGAACAATTCCCTAATATATTTTACAAAGAAGGGGACAAATTAACGTTCACCAATGTAGTCAAACATCAGATTAAAACAACTGACCAAGTACCGGTACACAAAAGACCATTCAGATACAGCCCTTCAGAAAAGACGGAAATAATTAGACACAGCTATTCACTCTGGAGCGCTCCAGTTTTCGTAGTTCCCAAGAAACTGGATGCCTCAAACCAAAAGAAGTAGAGACTAGTTGTAGATTTCACGCAGTTAAATGACAAAACAGTCAAAGATTGATACCCAATGCCACAAGTTAACGAAATCTTAGACAAACTAGGTAGAGCCAAGTATTTTTCGGCCCTAGACTTAGCAAATGGTTATCACCAAATTGAAGTAGAACCTATCGATAGAGCAAAGACAGCTTTTTCCGCTGTGGGCGGACATTTCGAGTTTATCCGAATGACATTCGGCTTATCCAACGCACCTGCAACCTTCCAAATGGTGATGGATAACGTTTTGTCGGAATACAATGGCAATTTCTGTCTGATCTATCTGGACGATATAATAGTATTTTCAAACTCTTTGGGGAAACATACTTAAATTGAATCTTCAAGAGACTCACTCGGGCAAACTTAAAACTTCAACCTGATAATTCAGAGTTTCTTAAGAAAGAAATAGAATACCTTGGCCATATAGTGACTGAAAACGGCGTCAAGCCGAATCCAAAGAAGTTCGAACGATAAAAGCCTTCCCTATACCCAAGACCAAGAAAGAAATGAAATCTTTTTTTGGCGTTGTTAGGCTACTACAGAAGGTTTATCAGAGGATTTGCCAAGATCACGAAGCCAATAACTCTACAACTTAAAAAGAACTCGGACGTGACTATCGACGAAAATTACACTAAACCATTCGAATTTTGCAAAACACTCTTATGCATCCCGTCCAACCGACCGAGGGGTGCTGCCGTGTATCGTACGGCTCGATTCGCGAGAAGTTTGACGCGGTATAGAAAAGGGAAGAGAGATGAGGAAATGAACATAATGTAAAATGACTCCAAGAAATATTAGTGTTAGTAGGATCTAATTATGTACTAAAAAAGTTAAAATTGATTGCTTTAAGAGCGGCAGAGAGTCAAGATTACAGATAATAGCATAAAGCCCATTATAGTCAGAACATAATACTCTGTAATGGTCATGCAACTCATAGTTGGATGTACAATGATTTAAGATAACTCAACTTCACCACGATCAAGCTTACAAATAAAGACTGTTCCAAGCATCATTCAACGGCTAGCTAGGGAAGGTAAATTCGTTTAGGCGACGCAAGGCAAAAATGAGGAAGGTTTTTTGGACCGATTCAATGCGGTCCGAGTGGACTACGTATTGTGGACTCCAAACAGGTGATCCATACTCAAGAATCGGACGGACTAACGAAACGATCATCAAATTCCTTAGATCACCTTTTTATAAATCCAAGCACACCCTTGGCCTTTTCGACAATATTCGAAATATAGTCAGAAAATTTTAGTTTAGGGTCCAGAAGTTCTGTCCAAAGGGCACCCACTTAGAGTGTAAGTCGTGCGTATTGGGTTGACACGACAAAAGGTCATAACTTTACACTTGGAGCCATTTAAATTTAATACGTTATCACGGCACCATATTTGAAATCGGTCTAGATCGGATTGTAAGTCCAAATGGCTCGAAATGTCCTTGTGCTGGAGGCATAATTTAACATCGTCTGCGTACATAAGTACACGCGAATGTTTTATTATTAAGGGGAGGTCGTTAATGAATAAGGTAAAAAGAAGCGGAACAAGTTGGCTCCCTTGTGGGGCACCGGATGTGACTCGAAGAATACAAGATAGAGAATTTTTAAAGAGAACTTTTTGCATCCTGCCATTAAGATAGCTTGATATCCAATTTAGAAGATCAACAGCGAAACCTAATAAATCAAGTTTCCTTACTAGAAGGTAATGTTTAACAGAGTCAAATATATATGAAGGAATGACTCCTTCCATATATGAGGGAACTGTGAAGATTCCAGAGATAAGGTAACAGTTTCAGTAAAGTCTTGCACAAGGCTTCCGCACAGAATCTGAGCACATATAGGAATGAACTCATTGGATAAAATCCTAGGGACAATAAACATACCATGTAAAACATTAACTACACCCAATTTCACGTCAACAAGAAAAACGTAAAGCAGAATTATTCAGCATAGAAAAAGCGTCTATGAAATTGGTAATGCTACAAGTCACACTTAAGGAGGGTACATTTTTATGCGAAGACCAAATCATTTCTGAAAACATGTTTATTACCGGTGGTCTATATATGGCCCACAACTATTATAGTTGTATGGAAGTAGTAAACTACTCTAATAACGAAAAAATAGAGGTAAATCATTTTAACACAGACGAATTTCTTAGAGTAAATAACATCAAAGACTATGGTAATATAGACTCCGACACCAAGATAAGGACAAATAATAACTTACGCTTAGAACACGTAGGCTTTGAAGAAAATACTGCATTTAAAGAACTATTAGAACAATTCCCTAATATATTTTACAAAGAAGGGGACAAATTAACGTTCACCAATGTAGTCAAACATCAGATTAAAACAACTGACCAAGTACCGGTACACAAAAGACCATTCAGATACAGCCCTTCAGAAAAGACGGAAATAATTAGACACAGCTATTCACTCTGGAGCGCTCCAGTTTTCGTAGTTCCCAAGAAACTGGATGCCTCAAACCAAAAGAAGTAGAGACTAGTTGTAGATTTCACGCAGTTAAATGACAAAACAGTCAAAGATTGATACCCAATGCCACAAGTTAACGAAATCTTAGACAAACTAGGTAGAGCCAAGTATTTTTCGGCCCTAGACTTAGCAAATGGTTATCACCAAATTGAAGTAGAACCTATCGATAGAGCAAAGACAGCTTTTTCCGCTGTGGGCGGACATTTCGAGTTTATCCGAATGACATTCGGCTTATCCAACGCACCTGCAACCTTCCAAATGGTGATGGATAACGTTTTGTCGGAATACAATGGCAATTTCTGTCTGATCTATCTGGACGATATAATAGTATTTTCAAACTCTTTGGGGAAACATACTTAAATTGAATCTTCAAGAGACTCACTCGGGCAAACTTAAAACTTCAACCTGATAATTCAGAGTTTCTTAAGAAAGAAATAGAATACCTTGGCCATATAGTGACTGAAAACGGCGTCAAGCCGAATCCAAAGAAGTTCGAACGATAAAAGCCTTCCCTATACCCAAGACCAAGAAAGAAATGAAATCTTTTTTTGGCGTTGTTAGGCTACTACAGAAGGTTTATCAGAGGATTTGCCAAGATCACGAAGCCAATAACTCTACAACTTAAAAAGAACTCGGACGTGACTATCGACGAAAATTACACTAAACCATTCGAATTTTGCAAAACACTCTTATGCAATAATAATAATAGGAGCAGAAGGAACTATAGGGAATGATAGACCAATAGCATATGCTAGCAGAACATTGTCAGAATTATGCTACCATAAAAAAAGAACTACTGGCAATAGTGTGGTCAGTAAAGTATTTTCGACCATACTTATTTGAAAACAAATTTCTGCTGATCACCGATCACAAACCTTTGGTCTGGTTAAAAATTTAAAAGAACCCAATTCCATGCTAGTAAGATGGAAACTCCAACTCTTAGAATATGACTGTGAGGTCATTTACAAAAAGGGCTCTCAAAACGTGGTTGCAGACGCATTAAGCTGAATTGTCATAGAACTCAGCACGAATGAAACCAGACCAATCACTCTTGACAGAGAAATTTTAAACTGAAACAAGCCAATTAATGAGTTTGCAATTCAAATCATATTAAAGAATGCGGATTGCGCAATCGGCAAAATCAGACGAATCATTTCCTGACCTCTTTTCGATAATAAAACAATAATAGACATAATAAAAACGGTTTTAAAGCCAAATAAGACCACGGACACAATCTTCGAAACATTACAAAAAATGTATATGTCGGAGCGCGACTCTTCGCATTCCAGAAATTCCTTCTGTGATTTCATATTCTGATGAAATTGTAATATTGCGGTAAAGTTCTGTCGAGCGCTGCGGCAGAGGCACGAACAGCCTCTGCAGCTGAGTGAGGTCCGATCGGATTGTCATAAATAGTGTGTTAGAGAGAGATGACAATGTAGTGCACGCCAGTGTGTATAGACATTAGAGAAAATGATGAAGAAGGGACATGTAAGAAGATCCCTTCAGTGAAGTTTGACTGGTAGAGTTGTTCGGAACTTGCTGCGCGGCCGCACCAAATCACAAAGTGAATAAACGAAATTTTATTTTATTTATTTATTATGATAGATAGAATTAGTTTACAAAACTAGACTAACTTAGATAACATTGGCTACGGGGCTTACAGTTATATTTATTTACAATGTTATTATATCTTAATTTAGTTTATATCTAATTTGCTAACTAATTGCTGGCTTGTTATGTACAATTGCCTGTTTTGTTTTTAGATTTTGTGGTATAATTTGGTTTTTTTGAGGAAAAGTATGAGTTTTTGTATGTTATCTGGATTGGGTTTGCTAAGAAGGTCTAGGAGGGTTGGTGTTGTTAAATATATCTTTTTTGGCTTGTAGGAGGGATGGGCATGAGTTTAATAAAAAGTTGATATTATTTGTGTTTTGGATTGAATATATTGCTGATAGGGAATCGGAACAGATAATAAATTTGCCTCTTCGGTTTTTAATAAGATCTATTGCTTCTAGGATGGCGATTGTTTCGGAGGTGAGGACGGATGAATATGGAGGCAATATGCCGTGTTTCAAGACGTCTGTCTCCGTTGTAATGGCGAATGATATTGTGTAATTAATTTTTGAACCGTCAGTGAATATGAAATTATGTGTTTTGAGGTTATTCTTTGTGTGTTCGTATAATTTTCTGTATTGATCTGGAGATGTTTGTTCTTTCTTATGGATTCTGAGTTATGTGTCTATTAGATTGGGGAGGGTCCATGATGGCCTGTATTTATGGAGTTTTACTGGTTTGTAGAGTAGATTAAGTTCTAGGCTAAGCTTGATTGTTCGGTCTATTATAGGTGCTTTTTTCTTTTTAGTTTTTTAATGCTTAACAAACTTATGTATTGGTGTGTTTTTGGAGAAGATTAGGTTTTGGGATAGTTTGGCTATTTAAAGGTCTCGATTCATTTCTAAAGTGGGAGTATTCGATTCGTAAAGTAAGTTATTTATTGGGGTAGAGCGATAGGCTCCGAGAGCTAGACGGATTGCGGAGTTAAATGGTGTTTTTATTTTGTTTAAAATGCTTTTGGGAGCATGGCCGTACAGAAACAACCCATACTCTAGTTTGACTATAACTGTTGCCTTTGCGACATTAAGTAGTGTATGCGTGTTGCAATTAAATTAAAGACTAAATAGGCATTTTATTATATTTAGCTTATTGTGTAGTTTGGGTAGAAGTAAGTTTATGTGTGTGTTCCATTTGTATTTGTTGTTTAAGGTCATTCCTAGAATTTTTAAGGAAGTAACGGTAGGAATTCGGATGTTGTTGCAGCTTATCTTCAATGTACAGTGGTAATTTCTGCATATGTGGAGGTGTTGACATTTGGATAGGGATAGCGATGCTCCTGAGAAGGAGCACCAATTTTCTATATCGTTAAATAGGTTGTCTAAGTTGAAGTTTGTATTTGTGTTTTTGTTGAAATTTATTATAAGGAAGAAGTCGTCGGCGTATGCATTAAATTTTATTTCTTTATGTAGGGATATGATGTTAGATAATTTATTGAATGCTATGAAGAATAGTATCACGGATATGGGTGAACCTTGGGGTAATGGGTTTGATGTATGCGGACCGACGCAGACAGTAACTTTCCTATTACTCATAAAGTTTTTAATGTACTTTATTATTTTGGGTCCCGTTTTCCATTCCTGCAATTGCTGAATTATGGAGTGCACACCTACTCGATCGAAGGCTCTTTAAAAATTAAGAGTGACGTGGGAGGTGTGCATTTTTGACTTCGTCAACGTTGACTTCGTCTAAATAGAGTAGACAGTTCGAAGTCGATTTGCCTTTTTTAAATCCGAATTGGTTGTCGTTAATTAGATTGTTATATGTCACTAGCCACCAGAGTCTTTTCGCTATTATTTTATCAAGTGTCTTTGCTACACATCAGTTAAGAGAGATGGGTCGGTATGAAGAAGTTTTAGTTTTGTTGGTGTTCGGCTTGAGGATTGGGATGATTAGACTTGTTTTGTAGGCTTGTGGTATGTGGCTATTGAATATTTCATTAGTTTTGTTATTCTGTTTTTTGTTGTGCGGGAGCTATTTTTGATCATTTGATACGAGATTCTATTTAGTCCTGGAGCATATCCTTTTAATGTTTGTAGTGCTGAGCTAAGTTCTAGATAAGTTATGTTCTCTTCTATGGCTTGGGCTATTGGAGAGGGGGTATAGTGATGTAGTTTATTTCTATATTTATTGTCCCGGAACTCCTTTGAAAAGTTCCAGTCGCCGGAGAGGTCAGAAAAATATTGTGCAAATATGTTAGCAATTTCGTTGCTAGACAATGTAGTCCTATTGTTTTCTGGGTTTGCGATGGCATGAATTGGTTTTACTGGGATAAGTCCGCAGAAGCCTTTTATATTCGCCCGTATGGTTGAGGTAAAAGAGCTGGAAGCTTCTTTTTTTATCTTTTTTAATTCGAACCAAAATTTTGCGTCAATAGTCTATAATGTTTTCTACTGTAATTGTATTAAATTAAAATTTAAATTTTTTCCAGGCAAGTTGTATTTGTTTTCGTAATTGGTCGAAGTGTTTATTGCACCATGGAACCCTATATGGATGTGTGTTAGGTGAGGTTTGTGGGATGGAAAGGCTTGCGCTAAAAAGAATAATTCTATTGATTTGAGCGGCGTCTTTGTTTACGTTGTGGGAGGTGGGCTATTTCTTGTTAGTTTGTTAAGTGAGTGCGTTGAACTGTTCCCAGCTGGCTTCTTTGAGTTTAAAAAAGGGTCTGTAGAATTTTTGTGGATTGGTTGTTGGGAATAGTGTTGTGATAATAGGGAAATGGTCGCTACCATGAAAATCGCTTAGTATTTCCCACTTGTCGTGGGGGGCTAGGTGTGTGTATGTATTGTGTGTTGAAAAGTGTGTGGGAGATTTGTCGTTAAACAGAATAAGGTGCTTGTTGTCAATGAATCTGAGTTATTTTTCCTCATGTATTTGTTGTTGGGGAGCCCCAGGATGGGTGCCATCCATTAAAATCTCCCGTAATTAGAGAGGGTGTTTGTTGTATATTAAATGTGTTATGGAGAGTCTGGTTAGTAATATTTTTGGTCGGAGAAATGTATATGGAAAATATGTTTAATTTAAGTTTAGATTCTATATTTATGGCTATTACTTCTATATCGATAAGTATGTTGAGTATTGAGTATTATGTATTGTATTGACTTATGCACTAGTAGTGCTACGCCCCCAAATCTGTTGGTGGCAATATTTGTTAATAGTTTGTTGGGGTTGGAATGTTATTAGTGTATTGTATATGGAGGGGAGTATTTTTGTGAGAAAATTAAAGCTTATAACTTAACTTAAAGGTCGTGTTAACGGTTTAGGTTTTGTGTAAAGTTTAGGGTTCTATATGGATTCGCTGTCGATGTTGTTAGTGTGCTTGTTTATGTTTAGAGCTTTGGCCCTTAGTTTCGATGCTTTAAGGTTTATGGATAGGTTATTGGACTTATCTTTCGGGAAGATTTTTATTTTTAGGTCTTATGTGAGTTGTGATGAGTATGCCGTAGATGTTTTTCTGGTAGGTGTGTAGTCGGTATCCATGTCTTCTAGTTTGTCGTAGTCAGTGGTGGTGTTGGTGTTGGTGTGGTTGGTTGGATAGTATGGTTGTTTTGGCTGGTCCAGTTGTTGGTGTCTTAGATGAAGTGTTTTGTGCTTCTGATGTGGGTGTGTGGTGCGGCTTTTGGTGTTGTGATTGGGTTGTATTTGTGTGAATATTAGGTGACAGAGTATTTGTTGTCCTTTGGGTTGTGCCGTTTGTAAGTCTTTTGGTATAGGTGTTTTTCGTTTGGAAGCCGTGACGTTCGAAATATATGTGTTGGGCAGTTTTATGGTAAACTTTTTGTGTAGTTTTAATGGCTGTTAATTCCTGGTTTTTTATGAACGTAGGGCATTTGCGGTCAATTGGACTGTGTTAATGGTCAAGTTCTGGGTTGTTTCGGCAATTTAAGCAGTTCTTTTCATTTGTGCATTTTTCTCCGTCGTTTGTGTGTTTTGTTTCTGAGCAATTAATGCAAGTTTCTACACTTTTGCATATGGGAGTTGGATGACCGAAGCGGAGGCATTTTTTGCATCGAAGTGGGAGTGGGATATATTCGGACTGTTTCGTAACCGATTCATACTATCTCGGGGAGCTTATGCGATTCAAAGGTTATAATTATTAGTCCAGTTTCAACTAAGGTGATGTTGTTGGTGTCAGAGTTAGAGTTGGGGTTTTGCCGTTTCATTATTTTTTTAACTTCAGTTACTTTTTGTGGTTTTAGTTCTTGTAGAATTGTGTCTTCGTCGATGTGTCTAAGGTCGTTACAGTAAATAACTCCATTAGAGAAGTTTAATGTTTTATGTTCACTTGCTGTTACATCCACATCTGCAATTTTTGTTAGTTTTGTAGAGGCGACTGAAGCAGTGGGTAATAAGATCTAGATGAATAATCGATAGTGGGCTTGCGGTCAGCTGTGACATACCAATGTAAGGTCATACCAGATGCAGTATGAAGTAGCTGGAATATACCAGACGGGATGCAACCCTTATAAGCTGCACCCGATATGCTTGGGATAATTCGGTTATCGGGAAAAAAGTGTGGTTCAGCTGATCGTGATTTCCGCCGATGGCCTACACCTCGGCTTGTGTTTCCTGTTTGCTTTCTTTTCGAATAGAACAGACGATGAGTCAAGTTGCGAAAGTGCGAAAAGTTGTAACTTGCGGGCATAAGTATTTTCTTGTCGCGGGAAATATTGTAGTACGGCGTTTCTTCGACAATATTGGTGGGCGAGATAAGTCCGGCGCGTGTTTCCCGTCAATAAAAACGAAATATTTTTTTTAAGCCGAAGAGATCGTCGTTTGGCGCAGCCATCTCGCCGCCGCTTTGTCGCCAGACCCCAGTTTCGACTGAGTCAATCAAGGGCAGGAGGGTCTTCGCTTGGCAGCTTTTACGTATCCGCATCACTTTCCTGGTCCCATGGTTCGACGGGGCCGCCACCGGCGGGCAGAAGGAGAGACGATAACTAAGCCAGGCCGTGAAGTGGAGCGCCTTCCCAGCGAGGAGTAGCGAAGGACCAGCCGCAGTAGCAGGACCGCAACCGCCCCTAAACCGGGACCCTAGGAGGATTGTTTAAATAAAAAGCCAAAAGGCAACAACTCCGAAAGTGAGGTTAAAAGCGCGAAAATTTAGCGGGATTTAGTCCAGAATGCACAGTGCCCAAATTGAAGTTAAATTTAGAGTGCGACTGGTAGTCCAAAATGGACATTAAAAATTAAATTTTAGCGAGTTTAAATTGATCCAAATTCTGAATTTATGCGGGAAACGCTAAATATCTGAGCTAACCTGTACTCGAATGTATTAATTCCCGAACCGCCATCTTGAACGTAGAGAGAGAAAGAAGTTAAATTTTTTTTCTGATGTATTTTAAGTTTAACAATAAGCTATACAAATGTGTACTCGAGTAGGAGACTCAGTCATGCTGTTTTGTAATTTTTCTTGCATTTAAATTGAATTCCCATTAGTAGTTTAAATTTTTATATAGTAGGAAAGCTAACCTAAGCTTATCATTTCTTTAAGAAGAGTTCATTTTCTGAGAGTGCTCCTTTGAATTTTCTAGTAAGAATTCATGAGAGTTTGTTCGAAGTCGTGTAATCCGAAATTATACCGTCTCGAAGTAGTTGCGCACTTTCGTTTCAGCTCATCTGCGCCGGGAGATCGATCTTTCGCCGAGGAGTGAAAAGTTAAGTGAGTTTCATTTATAAAACTTTATTTTATTATTGGAAATATTCGGTAAAGTACACCGATAAAATTTTACTGGAGGTCATCATTTTTATGGCGTACCACGTATCATTTATTTTTATACACACTGCTAATAAACAATTGATCCTAACGGAGTGGCGAAAGCTGCCGCTTGAATTATAAAAAAAAGGAGAAAATCTAACCGAATTTACTCGCGGCTCACTATCAAACAAAAAATTTGTTTTTGTCTTCTCTTTAATAATTCTTTATAACAATAAAACAAAAAAAAAAAAAAAAAAAAAAAAAGATACACAAAAAAATTATGGAAGATTTAAAAAAATGCTTTATTCCTTTTCATAAATATATTTAGCAGCTAGTAACTTTAACTCTTTAATTGTAACGTTCTTGAATAACGACTTAAACCTTCCTTTTCTGATTTCGCAACAGAGGAAACCCTTGCTTTAGATTCTTTTGACTTACTCTACTTTGTATTTCCATACTTGCTTGCTTCCTTTAGTATGTACTTATTTTTAGCTATAAATATTGTTATTAATTATTAAGCGACATTGAATATTGAAAATATGAATTTCTAAAAACCTAAATACTGACTCGGCTGATGTTTCTCCGGACGTACGGTACTGAAGGGACCACTAAAGCCATGCTCTTAAGGAAAGTGGCCTTAGGTAGGGTAGGGCAATACGCGAACACGATTCCACTAGTGTTTCGCAGGCTACAAAATTCTCAAACTTTTCCTCCTGTTCTAGAACTGTCCGCTTCCGAAGGTATTAATTTGCTTCCTCCGATTTTGGATACTAGCTCCTTCCTTTAGTTGTTGTTGTAAACATGCTCAATTTCTTGGTCTTTTTCATTATGGCATGTAACGAAAAGATATCTGTACAAGCAAGACCACCACACCCAACGCCATGAGCTAGAGCCGGCCTCTAAAGCGTGCACCCGCAAGTACAGGTACTCTAGACTTCCATCACTTTAATTCGTTAGACGTTACAGTTTTAAGAGTTTTCTGGCTTGTAATTCATTTTTGGTTTTTATTAGCAGGTTGCCGTCTCTTGTTCGCTTGCATCCCTCAACTTCTCCTCCACAGGCAAAGTCCACCGATTTTTTTATGATGACTGGTGAAGTGCTTTCGAAAGAGTTGTTGTCCTTTCTTTTAATAATTATAAATTTAGGTTCGCCTAATTGGTATTGGTATGTTTTTGAAGTAGTTTTGTAAATGTTTGGTGGGTCTGTCATGATTGTTGGTTAAGGGCTTGAGCCCGGGTTGGCGGTATTGTTGTTTTTGTTGTTGAGTTTTTTATTTTCTCTTTGTGGTTGATATTTGTTTATCAAGATTTTGCTAATAAGGGTTTTAGGCTTACGCGAAGCGAGGATTTACACTGAGTGGCACGACTTATCTCTTCGGAGGTTGAAGTGGTACTGAATAAACGAAATGGATGAGACTACTATTGCCGACATATACAACATTTTTCGCCCCACACAAATTTTATAAAATTATAAGATGCTCAACCTTTTTAAAAGAACTTCAAACTATATAAGAACAAACAGAATACATCTCTGACTACCATGTCAAAAATAATCATATAATCGACGAATCCTAATCACATCAAGCGACATGTATACTGCCCATGTTTGAAAGAGAAAATAAGCCAGTTTATAAATCGATGTGACATTTGTCAGACCCTCAAAAATGACAGACAAGTTCAAAAATTAATATTTCAACTAACAGAGACACCAAACACACCACTAGACATTGTACACAGAACTCTGCAACCAATACGGAATAACGTTTACCACTTAACTTTTTTTCAACAATCCAATAGCAATGACCCAGTAGAAAGGCTACATTCATCTCTGACAGAAATCTATAGGATAATTTTCGAAAAGAAAAAAGCCTTAAAGATCAATCTAGACCACGATTCAATTTTAGCGGAAACCCTTACAACGTATAATAACGCCATCCATTCAACCACAAATTAAAGCCACATGAAGTTTTTACAGGACGAACCCACATTTTCGAACAGACCTACAAGGCTGATAGTCAGCAAGACTACTTGAGAGAAATGGACAGTTTTCGAAGCAAACTGTATGCAGATGTCAAAGAGGAATTTGAAAAACAAAAATTAAGTAAAATTCAAAAACTAAATAAAGAGAGAGTAGTGCCGAAACCGGTACAGGAGGGAAACACAATATTTTCAGAAAAGAAAATAGAAGGAATAAACTAACGCCTAGATTTACCAAACATAAAATAGTTAGTGATAACGGAGTGACAGTTACTACAACTAAAAATCAGAAGTTACACAAATCTAAAATTAAAAGAATTACTAGACGAGACAATATAAAAACTATAAAAAAAAACTATGCTCCATGTTCAACATGTAAAGGAAAATACCCCCTAACAGAAATAAAACTGGGAGAAGCAAGGAGCATTAAAACAATAAGTTCAATGGCCCACATAATAGAACTGACCGGATTGACAAATAACTGGAACGACTTTGCAGCAAACTTAGAAAACTTATCAGAGGAGGACTCACACGACTCGATAACAGCCCTACAACGGAAAATAGAACAAATAAGGAATAAGATTCAGTCCTTGACCTCGAACCAAAGAAAAAAAAGAGGGATAATAGACGGTCTGGGTAGTGTTATTAAGAAAGTAACTGGGAACATGGATGCGGAAGACTCATCGACAATAGACACTACATTTAAAAGAGTTTTTGAAAAAAAAAGATAACTAACTGTAAATTTTAACAATATGTCTATCCATTTCAACAAAGAACAGGAAAAAATTGAGGACATACATACATAAACAACTTTAAAAATAGTATATCTAAATAATATATCTAGAAGATAGGAAAATTAAAATCCTACAAATACTAAATATAATAAGTAATAATATAGACATTTTACAGACCCCCAAGCATGTTGTTGGCTAAATTCGACATAATTCCAAATTTCATTTTTGAACTAACTAAGAGATATAGCCCAAATCGTTAAATATCAAAATTTTTCGATCAGTTCAGATGAGCATATTTACAGACTACTCAACATAGAGACAGAATGAGAACAAACACAAATCTTTTTTCACATAAAAATTCCTATATTTGATAAACACACTCACACACTCTCATTCTTAATTAAAATACCAATTAATGGTACTAAATTTCTCACTCTAACTAAGTATATATTATATGATAAAAGATTTGACTATATGATAAGTTTTAAAGAAAAATGCCCGAAGATACACGGCACATACATCTGCGACCCAAGAACAGCGGAAAACAATATGGATAACAAGGAATGCGTAAAGCAAATTATACAGGGAATGAACCATGTATGCGAAGCCCAAAACATGGACACAGACGAAACAGTGGTGGAACCGGAGCAACAATGGATCGTTATCATCAGAAAAAACCAAACAAGAGTTTAAACACGATCATAAACCACATCAATTGTTCAATAGTTTTGGAAGAAACCAGGTACGATGACACCGAATTGTTTTACAAGAAAAAGATCAAATTATCATTGCCAATGACAAAGAGCATTTCGGTAAATACAACAATAAAAGATCTTTGCCTAAGCAAAATGGCATTACACCTTCAAGAAAATAAGGCCAGGATTCTTCAAGTAAAGGATTCTACGGTCGATCTTCGATTCCTGACATATGCATCGAGTGTCATCCTGATCATATTTATACTATACGCCCTACTAGTGAAAGAGAACGTTACTTACCTGCCCAACCCTGTTTCCCCGGTCAACTACGTTTCGTCCATACCATCGTTATGGCCGACACTTCATTCTAAGGGGGGAGGAGTAAACACATCAAAGCTCCACGCCAGAACTGTTAGTTGGTCGCCCTCTAAAGTTGCAACATAGTGTAACATTGTGGGCGAAAACAGCTCAGCAACACGGAGGCATTCACCAAATCCGCTGGGTCATCAGATTCATAACAACCAAACATCAATATATAATATCATTCTTCTGTACAGTAGTCAGTCTTAGTTTGACGAGTTACTGAACCAAATCTATTGTTTAAATAAATAATTAAAATAAAGAATAAAAACCAAATTATGAATATATTGGATTGGAGGGCAAAACACTAATACTTAGACCAAACGGACTATAAGGAATTAGTCAGAAGAGACCACCCTGACTATAGCCAGTCCGTCGAACTTCGGCAGTGGAGCGGAGCTAAGAAAAGAACCAAGCCTTGTAATTAATTTTTATTGAATAAAATTGTCTGAATGATCTGAAGACTCCAATCCTTTACTTGATACCAATTAATCCCAAGAAAGCAGGAAGTTATTCCAAGGTAGTATTCGTAACTGTCCTAACTTATATTATTATACCCATCGAGTAAGGGGTTCGTTGAAAAGTATGTAACAGGCTGACGGAAGCATTTCCGATCAAATAGGGTATATGTTCTTGATCAGGATCAATTGCTGAGTCGATCTGGCCTTGTCTGTCTGTTCGTCTGTCCGTATGAACGCCTCGATCTCAGGAACTATAAATACTAGAAGGTTGAGTTTAAGGATATACACAACAGAGACATAGAGGAAACGATCTCGCCAAAAACTTCTGGAAAAAGTCGAAAACTCCGCGGCTAACGTGTGTGTTTTAATGAAATCTTGGCAAAGAAAGAAATAAAATATACTGCGAGAAATATATATTGAAAAATGTATCAGATAATATAAAAATATCAAACAACAGAATACAAGGAAATAAGTGTAAAATAATATATAGGAAAATAAACATGAATAATCAACTTAAGAGAGGACGCATGACTTAGAGCTCCAAAATTGTCCCAAATATTCCTTTCCTTCTTTCGGCCCTCCTGGCGAGTGCCAGAAGCTTAGCCCAATACGCATGTCGCTGCCCAATGTTTTTTTTTTTTTTTGTTCAATGCTGATAAAGAATAAAACCATTTTCACTTAATAACCTAGTGGCTGACAACCCCCAGCGTGAGTCAGCCCACCGTCCCATTCAAGGGTCTTGAATGGTCGCGTATCTATATAAATATTTTCTTTATGAGATCCTGACGTGACTGAGCTCTATCCCAGCATTAGAACTACTTCACAAGAGCGAGTTTTCTAGTCATGAATAGTCAGCAGTTTTGCTGACGTGTGCACCTTTTCTTGGTGGCAAGCTCAATAAATGCTTCTTTAAAAAATCCATGACAACCTTGGCAAAAGTGGCTCGTATTGCTCTGCCCGCGAGGATCCATTTATAATACGAATGTGTGAAAAGGAGAAAATATTGTCGAAACACTGATGTCTGACGTTAGTTACAAAAAACGTAGATTTTCTTAGACTCTTAATATTTATTATTGTTGTGTAATAATTGCATAGCTGAAAATTATCTAATTCTTATATTTGAGTTTAAAGAATAAACTAAAAATCTGCTAGTGGCTGCAACATCTAAATAATGCTGGTTTTATTTTTAATGACATCTTGATATCTTAAATATTTAAATGGCTTTTATTCATGAAATTTACGGAAAAAACTTTACGAAGATTGCACAAAAGAGATTAATACTTTCTTACCTGCGATGTGGTTAAAATCACCTTAGATTGTTTTTTTTCCGTTCCAGTAAATATCATTAGGGAATTCAAGTTTGGAGAAAATGATATAATAGAATCGTATCCGTAGGTACATAATACATTTCTTGAGCGATGTTCCAGTAGATGAATACCTTTTTGATCGATTGCTAGCCAAAGCGTTCGAGGCCAGTTTGTTGTGAAGCTTTGCTAGAATATATAAAAATATTTGATTCAGAAACTCCATTCAAATTGAATGCTCTTCACTTTAGCAATAAAACTATTAATATAAATATGATGTATTGTGTTAAGGTAGGATCCGCCAGATGTAGTTTAAATATGAAAACACAGTGTATTCTTAATATTCCTGGAGCATAGGTCCGTTTATTTTGGTTGTCAATTTCATTGTTTCAGTTGTCAAAATTCAACTGATTCTTAAAGCTAATACAATATTCCTCTTAGGCTATGAAGTACGCCTTAGCTGCTTGGTGAAGCCGGCAGGCCCACGGATGGCCATTTAATTACTCTGGCACGGACTACTTTGGACCGTTGCAAGTGACGATCGGACGATAAGAGGAGAAAAGGTTGGTCGTGCTATATTCTTGTCTAACCACTAGGGTTATCCTAATCGAATGGAACCCGTCTGCAGGAGGCGGATGGGAGCGTGGTGGTCCAAATGAATAAAGAAGGTGCTTGTGCACTCCGAGCAGAATATGATACCTAAGGAGCACGTGCTGGAGATCTTTCTCGTCGAAGCCGAGAATGTAGTTAATTCTTGCCCTCCGACCTATCTGCCTGTTACGGCGGACCAGGATGTACCCCTAACGCCGAATAACAATCTGAAAGGAATAGCAAATGTTCCCGATCTTCCCGGCGACGACGGACATACGCCTTATAGGTGCGGCACAAGAAAGCCGTAGCGTGTCGCACGGATGTTAAGAGACCGATTTAGGAACGATGGGCACATGAGTATCTATCCACGCTGGTCCGCAAGGAGAAGTGGTGCGCAGGAAGAAGTAGTGCGAGCATGTCGAGCCCATACGTCTAATTCGGTCATTCCTCGTAGAAAATGGAGTAATGTCGTCGTGGAGAAAGTGTACCCCTTTAATTACATCGAAAGTTTTAATGTGTCAAGTGCACAGAAAGTAAAAATTTCTTACTGTGTTTCCAATTCAAAAAAAGTAAATCATAAGGTTTAAAGCAAAGAATACGATTTTTGAAGACGACTTTTGGAGCTGGCTCTGTCGCATTTATGTTTAAAAGCCAGAGAGCGGCGCTTTTGCCGACCACCGCACACGTACTCTGATGAATGTAAATTTTGAAAATATTAAACTTCATAGAATTTAAATTAATATTATTGTTGAGCGTTACTTACGTTTTTACTTAACTTTACTTTACCTACGTTACTTGTAGAGTATACTATAATAGGGTATACTGTAACAGATCTCTCTGTACTTATTTAACGTGGCTTGTTCCAATCGAATGATTACAACCACGACGTTCATATATGCACATAAAGGCGCATGTGTGTTCAAATAAAGCGATGAGCCACCGCCCCCGCTAGAGTAAACTCAGAGGTACCAATTGGGTTGCACACTTGTCGGGTAATGCAACCCGCTTTGGTGAAGGGGATCTGTCTAGCTTAAGCAACCACAGTCACCATAAAACTCCAACAAGAGGACCTACCTCACATGAGCGGGGTTGGTTAAGTGTGTTAAACTTCAGGCATAACATGATATGCCGTCTATGCTCATCCCATGGTACCGATTGGGCTCGGTGGGCACCCCTTTTTCGGCTCCGACAAGCCCGGATTTGGAGACACCTGATTTTGTTACAAGTTTCGGCTTTCAGCATGGAACTGACAACCCATTCGCCACTCCTTGGTGCATCCTTTCCTGCCGCCTTTGGAAGAGACCGCATATACAGTCTCACTGTCTCTCGCGTCCGTGATACTCCAGAGACATCCCAAACGCCATATTTGCGTCTTATTCCGAGCCCATTGACTTATCGCAGATCCGCATATAGCAAACATGCGTTGCCAGTCTTCAAAATCATCACAGCATAGACACGCGGGAGTTACCAGTGTCTCCTGCAGCTGGGGTGTGAGTGTGTGTGTTGATATATTTGAATCCAAGTAATAAAATAAGCGACTGCTCTGATTTGTGTCTCAAAATGAACTGATCTCTCCTTTATTAGTCGAGAAAAACTTAAGCTAAAAGGTTTACAAGAATGTGCTGCGTTCTCATTGTCCGAAATGCTGCTGCGGCAGTTCTAGTTTTGTTTACCAGAACTGTCGCAATCGACATCCTGTCCACTGCTGCGTCAGCATTGCAACAGTGTTGGAGTTAGTGGAGCGATGAACTGCTCCTAGGTGGCTTGGCGGGTGGTACCGAATTGTATATACTCTGTATAGGCGATTCGGTAACTCGGGCGTGTTGCTTAGACCTCTATTATCCAGAAAAGCGTTCAACGATCCGTGGCCCGTCAACAAAAATCCGGAGCGTAGCGAAATGTATTTAACAGGCAGAAGGAACAGTTTCCGACTATATAAAGTATATATATTCTTGTTCAGGATCAACATGGGTCAAAAAACTTGCGCTGCGACTTTGTCTCTAGAATCTGTATGCTGTATCTAAACCTTCAAGCTTTAATAGTTCCTGAGATCTCGAGGTTAATGCAGACAGACGGACATGGCCAGATCGACTCGGCTATTGATCCTGACCAAGAACATTTATACTTTATTTGGTCGAAAATGCTAAGATGAAGTTTATTATAGTTTAAACGTAATACTCCTTTAGAGTCATGTAACGCATAGTTAGATCTACAATAATTTAAAAATACGGGCTTATAGTTTCTAGTGAATCTACTTGGAACAAACTAGCTTAGCCGACCAGCCATATCGGGACAATCAACCATAAATAAGCTTACAAATAAAGACTGTTTCAAGTATAGTTCTACGGTTAGCTAAGGTTGAAGGTTGATTAATTAACATTAGTCTACTAGAATAGGAAGCTAATTTAAGATGAGCATCCCAATTTCGGCGCCGTAAGGCCAACAGTTAGAAGTTTATTAAACCAATTTAATGCGGTTCGAGTGACCGCAGAATCGGACGGACTGGCGAAATGCAAAGGGTTTTAGTTATGTAAGGACTATCAAATTCCTTTCCTTGTCTGCTGAGCTGTTGTTGTTGTGGCCCTTGATGCCGTTGGACGATTCGGGGGGAGTGGGGAAGGTGTAGTGGTAAATCGCGCGACTCCCACGGCCACACTATGATTCGCGAAAAGACTTACGCGACATAGAAACGAGCACATAAACGAGGAGATAAATACAATATTAAACAAGAGAGAATGCTATAGTCGAGTTTCCCGACTATCGGATACCCTTTACTCAGCTAGTGTGAGTGAGAACGTGAAATTTAATCATTTTTCTGAGACATCAATTGATATTGGGGAATAAAATGAGAAAAAGCCGCCGAATGACCAGTTCGGCGGCTTTAGGGCGTTAGAGTGGTCGTGGATAAAAGTTTTTGGCAAATTTACACGACTAAGAACATTATAAAAAATATCCAAACATTTTTTGTAAAATGTGAGAGTAGCAGTTTTTGGGCGTAAGAGCGTGGCAAAAACTTTTTTAGCAACTCGATAGAAATCTTAAAGTTCTGGGCTACAATCCACTGCGGAAACTTGGCCCGCAATTGGCGGTGCTTATAGAGATGGCACTACTATTGACGTATTCACACACGTAGGGTTACCTAAAACTGAGGAGCTCCAAGGGATTAAAAGGGATGTGCATCTAAATGTAGATGTGTGATGTTTCCCTGCCAGGCTTACTAGCTTTTTCGCGACCCAAAGTTAAACGGCACGACTACGACAATTCAGACTCGCGATTGACTCCGAATTGGGTGACAAATTCAGGTAAGTGTTACAGAATTATTTACACAAAAACAGCCTAATTGAATAATATATCCTAGCACCAGCGGTTGACGGCCTTTGTAAACAATCGTGGCGGTCGACGTCTTCGGACTGTCCAAGGAATCTACGGGAATCAATGGTCCTTGAAGGCTCCTGATCCGAGGAACGCGGTCCTCCGCGCGCTCACCTGTTCAGACTCACCGTCGGCATCGGATTCGCCTCGGGGCAGATGGTGACTCACTGGTGTAGCGGACAAGTAAGTTTCCAAAATATAGCTTAATTTTCAGCGGCGAAATATACGCATTCTGCCGTAACGGAATATTTATTTTGCGACTTTCAATGTAATATTCGGCGGGGCCCTTTATATCGGCACCCCGGTTATTCTAGGAAAAATTGAAAAAAAAAACAAAAGAGAATGCTATATTCGAGTTCCCCGACTTTCAGATACCTATTACTCAGCTAGTAAGAATGCGAACGCGAAATTTCTTAATTTTTCTGGGATAGATATAGATATATAGATATAGATAGATATTGGGGAATAAAATGGGAAAAAAATTTAAAAATGGTTTATAAATGTGGATGAAAAAGTTTTGGACGGTTTTAGGGCGTTAGAGTGGGCATGGCAAAAAAGATATCAATAGAAATTTACAAGACTAATTAAATTTTATCAAAAGTGTGGGCGTGGTAGTTTTGTGCGCTTTGTTGGCGTTAGAGTGGGCGTGGCAACATGGGTCAACAAACTTGCGCTGCGTCTTTGTCTCTAGAATCTGTATGTTGTATCTTAACGTTCTAGCTTTTATAGTTCCTGAGTTGAGACGTTAATACGGACAGATGAACATGGCCATATCGACTCGGCTATTGATCCCGATCAAGAATATAGTCGGAAACGCTTCCTTCTGCCTGTTACATACCATTCAACGATTCTATTATATACCCGCTTACTCTACGAGTAACGGGTATAATAAATACCTTAACGTGGAACTAAACTTTTATACTCTCTATTTTTAATAATTTCACTCACACATTTAATAGTCGGTATGGCTCCGATTAAGCTATGATTTGCATTTAATCATGGTCCTCGCCATATTCCTAATCCTCTCCCAACTTGGGTCATCGGACATAATCCGGGCCGTTTAAGAGTAATCCCGGAGCGAAGATTTGCGAAAGTGTGAGCGTAGCAGTTTTTGGCGGTTTATGGGCTTTAGATTGTGTGTGCCAACATGTCTCTGGAAGCTGCGTGCATAATCTCAACAATCTAGCTTTTATAGTTCTTGAGAACTTCTAAAAATAACTGTTTGGTCTTGCCGCCGCCAGCAATTCCTAAAGCTATTTGTAAAATATATATCTTTGTTATCTATGCATATCAGCCCCATCAGCATCTATCTCTCTCTCTCTAGTAGAGACTCGTAATTTTCAATTAAAAGCCATCTTTTGTGAAATTATTATTATAATTTATTTTTATAGCGACAAATTATTTGGCTGCGAACAAATTCGCCGACAAGTATGCTAGCTGTTAAGAAATCATACGTAGTGTCTGCTGTCGACTTAGCTAATAATAAAGCTTATTAGCTAAATATTTTTTGATCCCGACGTGATTTGTACATAAATAATACATTGTGTAAATTATATAATTATATAATATAATTATAATTTAATGACCGAAGGTAATGACGTACATATTTGGGTCACCCAAAGCCGGCCAATTCAATTATTTCATAAAACACCAAAAAAATAAAGCAATTCATTGATTTCCATACTGTATGCCATCTGCGCAGTATGCCTTTTTTGGCAACGGTACTTAGCCATTCTTTTAAACAAAGGTAAAAAAATCGTATGGCGGTACACATCTTGTTCAAAGACACTGGAACAACAAGATGCGTAACGCCAAACGATTTTTTGACACACGATTTTTTTTGGCGTGGCTCTAGAGGTGGCTCCAGGCTCTCTCGAATTTTTGTTCGAGAGAGAGAGAGAGCGGAGAGCGTTACAGCGAACAGCTCTTCTACTAATACTGTATGTGTGCAAGTTGACAATGCATTGTCAAAAATTTATAATATTTGAGGCAAGACTTTATGAGAACTGCAAAAACACCACGGTGGCGACCAGCTGGATGGTTTGATTGGTGAATGTCATATGTCAACATAATATCAATGTGATGATATGAACATACAGATCCAGCTCCAGAGCCTTATTGGCCAGTCTATTTGCGTTCCACAGTCCGATTTTGAGTCCAATTTTGAGTCCAATATTACCCATGCATGGGTATGGCCATGGTTAGATTTGATGAACGGCGAGAAGGCCAGAGATTACTTGCTCATGTTTCTGGCGCATGTTGAGATATGAGGTCAGTGATGAGAGTCATAATGGACATAATTGTTAAGCTGTGTCACAAGGGCCGACATTTTTTCATAAGATATGCTATCTGAACATTTGTTCTTGTCGCTGCCATTGCTTGTTAGTTGCGTCTGCTGGTTGCGATACCATTGCTGTCTTTTCTGGTTCTGCTTCCGGCTCCTACTTTTTAGTGGAGGAAATTCTTGCAATTCAAGGCGACTTGTCCATTGCTATTGTTGCCTCTTAGAGCAGCGGACGCAATAGTTGGTTGTAGAGGAGGGCTACGATGGGATGTATCACCTCTACGTCGACTAACTATCTGCTGGTAGACAAGAAACGCGTGTAGCTTGCTGTATAATTACAGCCACAGTTGGAGTTCCGTGAATGACATGCTGGTGACCACATCTAACACAGAGAACTTCTTTATGTCAGTTATTTTTTGTGTGATTAAAGGATTGGTACCGATGGCATTGCACGTCATACTTTTCTTCCACACAAAATGCGACGCGAATCCCTTGGCGACAGAGTGTCTTATGCTCATGTATTTTCTTATAGTTGGAAACGGGACCAAATTCAACAAAGACTTGGTTGAGGAGCTTTGTTTTCTTGAAACGACTTCTAGGTCTATTGATTAAACGCACAACGTGGCCCAGCGAGGTAAGGCTTTCCTTAATGTCATCATCAGAAACAGAGTGCTGAGTGCCTCGGATTATTATGCGGAATAATCTTTCCCCTTTTTGCCAGGTATGAAATGGTACTTTTTTAAGGTACGCATTTTCGTTATAGCTCTGTACCCATTTGAGTCTGAAACCAGGCTTGAAATCACAATTTTTTTTTAGCTTAATTAGGGTGTTTTGTGAAACGCTTGCACTTTGCTGCTGCCAGAGGTCTGATTTGGGTTGGCGAAGCTGTTTATGTTGACTTGGTGGTCCACACATCTCGCTCAGCCGATGTGGAGGATCGAGGATCGCTGCCGGCTTGATACGCGAGTAGATAGAAGCGATAGTTTCTAGTAAATCGACTTGGAACAGTTTAGCCGACTAACCAACCGACTAATCCAGGACAATCAACTTCACCACGAATAAGCTTACAAGTAAAGACTGTTCCAAGTATCGTTCTACGGTTAGCTAAGGTTGAAGGTTGATTACTTAACATTAGTCTACTGGAATATGAAGCAAATATAAGGTGAGCATCCCAATTTAGGCGCCGTAAGGCCAACAGTTAGAAGTTTATTAAACCAATTTAATGCGGTTCGAGTGACCGCAGAATCGGACGGACCTGCGAAATGCAAAGGGTTTTAGTCATGTCTGGATCATCAAATTCCTTAGACCACCCTTTTATAAAACCAAGCACACCCTTGACCCTATTGACAATAGAAGAAATATGATATGAAAATGTATGTTTAGGGTTCAGAAGAACACCAAGATCATAAGCCCGCTTTATTTTGTCCACAGAGCACCACTTAGAGTGTAAGTCGCGTATTGGGTATTGGGAGCCAAGTTTAGTACGCTATCACGGCACCATATTTGAAAGCAATATAGATCGGATGGTAAGTCCAAATGTCAAGAAATGTTCTTATACTGAAGGCACAATTTAACATCGTCTGCGCACACACGTAGTCTGCTTACACGAGAATTTTTTATTCCTAAGGGAACGCGTTAATATATAAAAAGGGAGCGCACTAAGGTGGCTTCCTTGTGAGACACCGGATGTGACTCGGAGAATACAAGAAAGAGAACTAATAAGGAGGTATATAAGGAAATGAAATGAGAAAAAATTTAAAAGTTGTTCCGAAGTGTAGGTGTGACCGGTTTGGTGGCTTTAAGTGGGCTTGGCAGGATGTGGTGCCAAGTCGCACTCCATCTTCTTTTGCGATGCACTGCAGCGCCTTTTACGACCAACTGAGCATACAGTCGTAGAGTTATTGCCACGCCAGAATACGGGAGTACTCCTTATCTAAAGTTCCGATTGCCTCCGATTGGCCAACTCGTCCTAACGGACACGCTTCATCATGGTGACGATGATAACGTGAGCCACGTCCCAAACGGTTTTGTCCGCCATCATAGCGGCAACCAGGCCTCTCGGGCTGAGAGGTGACCCAGCGAGCGCCACGAGTTGCGCCCTCTCCTCGACGAACCTGGTGCAGTGCAGAAGGATCTGCTATCTAGATAGGTTTTTTTGGTGGTAACGTAGCTCCAGATAAGCGCTCCAAAGGCAGCGTTGCCTTTGAAACCGCCACTAATAGTCTCCTAGCCGGCAATCTGGGTCCTCCCACGTTGGGCATGATTCTCGCCAAGGCTTCTGCTGTCATTGCCGCTTTTTTGCTGGCATACATTGCGTGAGCCTTGAACGAGAGCCTTCGGTCTATTAGAACCCCAAGGTATTTCAGCGTTTCTGCTGAGGCGATTTCGACTCCTTTGACTTCAACACGCATGCACTCAACGGACTTTCTGCTGCTCAACAGGACTACTTCGGTCTTATGCGCAGCTATTCTAAGTCCTACTTTCTCGAGCCATTCTATGACCGCCCTGATTGCCTCGTTACATTTTTCCTGGAGCTCCGGTATTGTCTTGGCGACCGCTGTTACCGCAACGTCGTCGGCGAAGCAGTGCAGCTAAACACCTCTGGGCTTGCTAATGCTCAGTATTCCATCGTACATAATGTTCCAAGATCGGTCCTATTACCGACCCTTGGGGAACACCTGCGGAGACTTGGTGGCTTCTTGGACCAGCTTCTGTTTCGTACCATAACACACGGTCCCTGAAGTAGTTCCCAATTACACCTCGTATATAGTCGGAAATGCCCAAGTTGCGCATTGCGCCGAGGATATTGGGCCATCTCGCTGTATTGAATGCGTTCTTGACGTCTAGCGTAATGATGGCACAGTACTCCTTACTGCCGCCTAACCAACGGTTACTGTCGAGTGCTTTCCTGGCAGCGACTGTTACTGCTTTGAGAGCGTCGAGCGTACTTTTCCCCTTCCGGAAGCCGTACTGTTGGCTCTGAAGGCCTGTGGGACTTTCAGTTATTAGCTCTATGCGCGCGTAGAGTATGCGCTCAAAGAGCTTGCTAACAATGTCCAACAGACACAACGGTCGGTAACTGCGAGGTTCATTTGCCGGCCCCTTGCCCCCAGCTTCATCTTTTTCCAGCGCTTGGGGAAGACTCCGTCTAACAGACATTGTTGGAATGTATCCCTGAAGACCTCAGGTCTTGAGGTGGCGGCTGCTTTGACGATCACGCCCGGGATACCATCAATGCCCAGAGTTTTGTTAGATCTGATCCTCTTTGCTGCTTCGACGACTTCGCATGTCGTGATGCACGGGAAGTCAGAGGCGGGGGGGTCAACAGCGGGTTGCCATAACGTGTGTTGGCTTGGAAATAGTTCCGACACGATGTTAGCCAGGGCGGCTGGGTCCTGCGGAGATCCTGCACCAGCGGAATTGAGTTTTTTCGTTACGATTTTGTAGGCGAGACCCCAGGGGTCGTCGTCTACGCTAGCAATCAGGTGCTTAAATGCATTCGCTTTTGCTGCTGATACGCCGTTCTTAAGCTCAGTTCGCTTCGCTTTATATAACTCAATGCACTGGGCGTGGTGGTTTCCCTGTAGATCGCTGCGCTTGTCTCTTCGCCTTGAGGCATTCCGTCCGAAGCTGGTGCAATGAGTCACTACACCAGTTGACAGGGGGCTTGGCGATGCGGCGATCCTGATGGGGACTTCGCTCCCGCCCTTTGTGCCAGCACGTTGATGAAGTCCATCGTCTTCTGGCTTGTGGCAGTCATGGAGGCTGTAGGGGCCAGAGTCTCCACATCCACAGCTGCACTGCAGTCGCTAGTTTTCGGCGGCGGGGGCCTGCTTGCTCCGTGGGAATTAGAACTAGTTGCAGTTCTTGATATCGATTTCGAAATTTTAGTTCAAATTAATTAATTCAAACTTGAATTTGAATTCGAATTTCGCGCCCTACGAGCGCGCGGCCGAATGATGATCGCACCGCTGATCTGGCAACGCCAGACTTACCAGCTCGTCCACCGCGAAGGGTTGGCAAATCTATCAGCTGTCTTATCTGATGCAGCTGATCTGATTAATTGCCAATTTACTGGATCACTCGTGAATTCCGAATCGACACCGTGACGCTCAGAACCGCGGCACAAACCCTAGTGTGGATTTGCAGGTTTTTTTTAGCAATTAACGGCTGACCGGACTCGTATATGTCGAAAAAATCGCGCAGCGCAGGAAAAAAAGACGTGCGTAATACGCGGGAACTCGAACTTAATTCCACTCGGCCCTGTCAAATGAGCATAATGTGGCAGCCGGAGTACCACAGAGAAGTGTACTTGGCCCGCTGTTTTACTGCCTGTATAGCTACGACATGCCTCGGCCAGATGTTAGCCTACCCGGGACATCAATGTTGGCCACATTTGCTGACGACGTGTGTGTCACCTACAGGTCCCGCTGCGAGCACGATGCTGCTGACGGCATCCAGGACTCCGCATCAACATTTGCGGAATGGGCAAAACGCTGGAACATTGGCATCAATGGTGACAAATCTGCGAATGTGTGCTACACGCTGAAAAGGTAAATAACACAGGCTGTGCTCATCGATGGCACCCCTGTCCCCCAGTCCAATTCAGCCAAATATTTTGGTGTAATCTTGGATCGGAGACTCAACTTCTCGAAGCAAGTGAGTGCGATGAGAGTGCGTATACGTGCAGCAGCAGTCATATTTTGGGCTTGGCTTGAAACTAGCAAACCTCAAGCTAACCACTGTCTTCCAGGCAATAAACATGCTCATCAGCCGGTACCACGACAGGCTAGAGCGCCACAGAAGTCGCCTAGACACGGCACTGTCCAGAGCTCGCCCACCAAGAAGGCTCCACAGGAGACAGCCGAAGGAACTCATCATACGGTCCCCCTTGAGCCAGGAGATGATAATGATCTCATAATTGTTATATTGATAATTTTTTATTTGTATTATTGTTTTGTTACAGCTAACTTTTGTTAGCCGGCGCGCCTGCAAGGGCTGAATTAATAGCGACCAAGGTGACAAAGGGGTTTTTAGCTCCCTAAAATTAATTAATTGAAAATTAAAAAAATAAAAGCCATACATTCATATCCAATTCCATAAGTGGAAAGAGAGATCAGAGCTGTTTCGATTTCTATCGATATGCTAACGCCCACAAACCTCCCTTAACTGCCACTCTTACACATTTGAAAAATGTTTTGAATTTTCTTCGTTTTATTGTTTGTCACTTTTCTTACGCCTCCTCTAAAGCCTGAAACCACCTATAACTGTCACGTCCAGTGTGTCTTACTTGTAAAAACGTTACTCGATCTGTTTATATTACGTGGTCTTATATTCCGCCATCTTCCGAATTCCCAGAATATCTAAATTTTTTGGCCGCTATCCAAACCGTCTCTAATAGACTGTCTGATATATTTTAATATACCTCGCACAATGTGATCCCCAGAAAAAAAGTTGAATATCCTCCTCCTTATTTCACAACATGACTTAATTGACGGTTTGCTTGACTTATGGTTGTCTCAAGTTAATTTTATACGAAACTCTCTTGGTCGATTTTTGGATCTATGTCTTGTTAAAAATCCTGAAAATGTGTTTCTGTCGAGAGTAGCACCTCTTACTCAACCTCTTACTCATCCTACTTTTAATGCGACAATGGACATAGATATCTAATAAAAGAGAAATCAGTCAACGAAAGTCAACCAAACGAATTTGGTCTAAACGAATAGGGCTAAAAAATTGTATATATGGCTTTAATTGGCCCGATCTTTACTCCTGCAACATAATGGCGAATGCCATAAATATTTTTTATACCACAATTAAATTATTTTTTAGCTCCTGTGTTCCGATGTACTATCCGTCGATCTCAAACAAACCTCCTTGACTTAATAAAGAGCTGACACATCTAAGAAACGTAAAGTCTGGGCTTTATACAAAATTTAAAAATACCGGTTCTCATTTTATCCTTTCTAAATACTAAAGTGCTCGGTTAAATTTTACCGTTATTAATGCTTAGTATTACAAGAGTTATATAACCCGATTCAAAAACGCGTTGTACGTTCCAGTTCGCACAGGATTCAAAACAGTTTTATAATTTCCTAAACACTACAACACAAAAATTTCTTACCTTTCCTCGCAATTTTTTGAAATTACTACGATAACAACGGATCAGCCCGTATATTTGGCAAGTGTATTTAAACAAAGTGTTCTACGTTACCTCGTTCCGAACAGCCATACTCCTACGCCCTATCAAAGACGAATCTAATATTTGGTCTCAATTTAAACGAAAGCTCAATGCTTTATGATCTTCATAAGCTTTTTGAAAATGTTATCACTTCTCATAGGTTTGGGTCCAAAGTAATCAATGGCTGATAGCCACACCGTGCGAATGTTTCACGGTGTCCATCAGCCTTATTCCCAGTACGGTTGCCTGTAGTTTGAGTCGTGATATCGACATCGTTTTCATCGGAGCAAATTTAGTTTCGCAAGTAACCATCTTCATATTTTGCTTTCCAGTTAAGACCTTTTGTCGTGTCAACACAATACAGACGACTTACGCTCTAAGTGGTTGCTCTTTGGATAGAATAAAACGAGTTCATGATCTTGGTGCTCATCTGGTCACTAATACGTTGTTCACTCAGACCGCATTGAATTTGCTAACTTCTTACTGTAGCCTTGCGGCGCTTAAATTGTAAATTAAATTATTCCAGTAGACTACTTTTAATTAATTTACCTTCCCTAGCTAACCGTTAAACGATGCTTGGAACAATCTTTATTTTTTTGTAAGCTTATACGTGGTGAAGTTGATAGCTCCGACTTGTTTAGTCGGCTAAACTTCTCTGTTCCAAGCATACTCACTAGAAACAACATAACCCTTATCATACACCATTGTAGATCTAACTAACTATTCTATATATAGCTATGAGTTGCATGACTCCTACGGAATATTATCTTTTAAATATAATAGACTGTCGGAGTCACGCAGCAGCCAGCAATTCCTACATTTGTTCTTTGTTAAGAAACCAACTTTCGCGACAGTTAAACTTTGCGGCACATCAGCTGTGCACCAATATTTTCGTTATCTTAGCTTCCCTCTCTAGCTTCAAAAATTGGTAATGAAAAATTATTGTCTCAACATATTCCTGCAATGCTTAAATTCTTCATTCGGGGAGAGATTTTAAAGAGCGCGTCGCAAAGGCATTGCTCCGTCGGTGCCCCCTCTTGAGCTTTCGAAATTCGATGTAGGCCAACCTTTAATATAAGTGGTGGTGGTGGCTATTAAAAGATGATTAAGTAATATTAACGGCTGACTGATGTGCGGTGGGTGCGTCGCCTGGCGCATTGAGTTATAAATGATGATCGGACAATTCCGTGTGTTTACACCTGTTACAAATTTGGGCGCGCTACCTTAAACAAACACAAAAGCTATTCTAACTGGGAAGCCATCCTGACCTCACCAACATAAAAAAGGCGCAGCATCTACGATCATGTCTAAGGGACACTGTGGTGAAAACCATGCGCCCACTAGAAATTTCGTATGGCGACTATGCTATAGCTTTGAAATTGTTAGAAAAGAGAGTTGCTAATCGGTGTTTATTTTTTCAGGCGCATGTCACTAGGAATATGGCGCCACAGGGCTGCCAATGGGGCCACCCCACGGACCCATCAAAATTGGTCAACCCACTAGCACGCTACCGCAATCCAAAATTTTTCAGGGCAGCCAGGGTCAAAGACAGGGTGCCAGTGGCACACTGGAAATCGGTGGGACAAAGCATATATCGCAGGACATCGGAATGAGCTCCTCGGGACCAGGACAGCAGAATAGGATGCGCGACATGCCGGCCCAGCAGCAGCAATCGCAACAACAAGGAGAGGTTCAGCAATCACCGCCGCAACAGAAATCCCATTTTCACAAGTAGAAACCGGTAGAATGGTTAAATCACCTTACGCCATGTCACAGCCACCTTCAAAGGGTGGGCAAGTGGGACAAGTGGGCCGGGGGCCACTAAGCGGCATGATGCCCAAAAGCAACCGCCGATGCCGGGACAGACAATGCAACAGCCCTTGCTCCAGCAGGCTGCGCAGCGTGAACACCCACATCCCCGTCAAAATCCAAAGCACCAGCATCAGCGCATATTTATGGCCCATCAATATGGTCAGCTGACCGAGTGCATTTGGGCACTAGAAGTACCTAATGTGCTATTGTTTGATGATTCTACGGTCCAGTTATTTGGCATTTCAAACCTGCCTTGCTTGTTGACTTTGCTGCCGGAACACATTCTTGCCGAAATGTTCGACGAACGGGAAAACGAGGCAGTTGCGGATGACGACGCGGACAGCTGCACTACGAAAAGCACCATCAGTTACAACGGCAGCCGTCATTATGAAGAGATGGATTTTATTTGCTGTGCTGAGTACACCAACAGAATTGATGAAGCGGGCAGTGAAAAATATGTAAGGAATTCTGTTGAAAGCCATGCTTCCAATGGAAGCCGCCAGCAATTCCTCTGAATTTATTATTTGTAAGGATGCCAGCTTTGGAGACAGTTACACTTTGCGGTGCAGCAATATCTCCGATAACCGAGCTCCCCGCTCTCGGGCTCCTTCTAGTACTCTCGCATGATCATTCGCTTTCCTATCTTGTACATATCGCATCGATGCAAAATCTCTTTCGCAGGAACCAATTAACACATTCGTTCAAAGTCTCCATATAAAAACTCTTTTATATATCGCGTTTATCATCTCAGCGCAACTCGTTTTGTTGGGTGTGGCCGTCGGAATCGCGAGTTAACAATGAAAAACAAGAGAGGATGCTATAGTCGAGTTTCCCGACTTTAGAGACAATCATACCAACAGACGGACGGACAGGGCCAGATCGACTGGGCTATTGATCCTGATCAAGAATATATATACTTTATATGGTCGGAGCCGCTTCCTTTTACCCGTCAATAACTTTTCAACGAAATAGTATACCCTATGACTCTTTTAGTAACGGGAATAATAAGATCTCTACGCATACTGTGACATCCGACAACTGTATGTGTGTAAGTTAGCCAACCCATAAATATAGCACTCTGCCCCAGTTGATAAGCAAATATAAAACTCTAATCTCAGCAGCATAGCCTTTGACGCTAAGACTTAGCCTGCCTTTGCCCTTGTTTTTGTCGCCAATACTAATGCTGTCTTTACCCTTGTTTTTGTCGCCAACACGTAGCCACCCGATAAATAACCGAAATTAAAGTAAACACTACCTCTACTTGGAGACCAAGCCATGATCAATTTACTCCGCTTCAATCAAACTGCATCAGTCCGAAAATGAAAATTTCACAATGCTGTGAAATTTCAGCATAAAGCTTGAATCCTAAACATAACTTAAAGTTTAAAAAGTTCGATGAAAAGCTTCTGGCCGAGGTTGATTGGATCAGGATCAAGAAATAGATTAGAATTTTTATTTCTGGATTGAACGGTTAAATCTCAGAAACACTCTTTTCCCCAAACCAACCAGACTTGCCAAATGCTCTGGCAAAGTGTCAGAAACTTGAGTCTAACAACTTTCGAGCCCATTACAATGAGGAAAAAACGATTTGTGTTTAATTGGGGAATATCATGGTCGTCCATTAAAAGAAAAATTTGATGAACAAAAAGTATTTAAATCCGAAACGGTAATTGGTGAAGAAAGATTATATAAAAATTTATAATTTAATAATAATTTCAAATCAAACAAAAGAATTCGAAAATAAGATTATGAATAAAATTGCAAAATATATGCAACAACCTTTTCGAAGCGATATTCGAGGAGAAATAAATACTGACAATGATAGGGCAATTTATAGCAAACAATATTCTTATGCTATGTCAGTCTCAGATTTCGTTAATAATGAAATCGATAGAATGCGAAAAGAAGAAATTATAAAACCAAATAGAAGACCTTATAATTCAGCAGTCTTAGTAGTACCCAAAAAGGGTCAAAACGAAGATGGAACTCTACAACATCGACTAGTAATTGATTATAAAAAACTGAACGAAAAGACAATACCGGACAGATACCCGATGCAAGACCCGTCCATAATATTATCTTACTGGGGAAAGTCAAAATATTTCTCAACAATTGATTTGGAATCAGGATTCCACAAAATTTTATTGAAAGAGTCAGATATTGAAAAACTCCTTTTTCTATAACAATGGGAAATTTGAATTCTTACGTATGCCATTTGGGTTAACATACCTAGAATATTTCAAAGACGAGAACAAGTCGGAAAAACTTGTCATGTTTATATGGATGAGATATTCTAATCTTTTCAAATACAGTTCGACAACATTATACCGATCTAATTTAAATAAATAATATTTTACAACAAGCTAATATGAAAATCTGTCTTGAAAAATCGAAATTCTTTAAATTAGAAGCAGCATTTCTTAGTTATATTGTTTTTCACAATCAAAGAAACCAATCCTGAAAAAAATTCCACAATTGTGAAGTATCCGATTCCACAAAACGTTACAGAGCTTCGAAGTTTTCAGAAGTAGCTATCGGAGCAGTTTTATCAAAGGATACACCTTTACGCCACGAAATAAAAAAGAATTGTTGGCCATAGTTTGGGCTCTTATAAATCTCAGAAATTATTTATATGGAGTAATCGGTATAGAAATACAAATAGACCATCAATCTTCATTTTTTACAATCTCAGATAAAAACCCGAACGTTGAAATGAAAAGATCGTATTCTGTCATAGAAAGTTTCACCCCAAAAATAATATATAAACACGGAACAACAAATGTCGTAGCTGTCGCTTTATCACGAATAAAAATAAGTAATATTACAAACAGCTGATATCAACTAGATCAAAAAAAGGAATAAATGAGTTAGGCACTGTTTGAAAATGGTTAGCTGGATCTCCGGACAACGATGATTTCATTAAAATACAGAATAAAATAAATGACTTAATTGAAAACAATAACTAACAATTTATTATCAATTCAAAATTGTTAAACGAAATAAAATCATTTTAAAAAAATTTTTATTGATTAAGAATTGCAGTTACGAAAACACCGTTTACGACTATATAAGGTATATGTATATATTCTTGCAGTGCATTCATTCCACAAGCAGACGTAATAACATATCTAGGCGTTCACCTAGACCGACGCCTCACCTGGCGGGGACATTTGGAATCTAGAATCTAACAGGACTCATATGAAGCTTAAAGCCTTTAATCATAACTGGCTTATTAATTGAAACTCTCCCCCTAGAATAGAATACAAAGTACTCCTCTAAGATACCGTGCTGAAACCCATTTGGAGTTATAGGAAACCCTTCAAAAACCAACATTAATATTTTAAAGCAAGCCCATTCAACGATTCTGCGAGCTATCACTGTGGCACCATGGTACGCAGCGAAAGCATTCAAAGAGTCCTTTACAAAAACGCTAACCCAAAATTCAGCTCGAGAGTACTAGAGAGAGAGAGCGCTGGAGGGGAGAGCGTAGATGCTCGCGCACCTGATCTGTCTATATAACGAAGATAATGATGCAGAGCTTAGGTGACGTAAAGTTTAACTGGGTAACCAAAGGTCCCATGTTTACAAATAAAAAATTTAGTAATTCCTGGCGGCTGCGAGAGCCGACATACTGCCCCGTTTAATGCGTGGCCTTCAACAGAATTCCTAAGGGACTCTTAAAATTGCATTAAAATAATGTCAGCTATATCTTTCTTTGTTGTTCCCACTCGTATCATCGCGGATCACAGCAATAGTTTCGCAAGTGGTAATTTCCGTAAATTTCGTAAAAATCGAGTAACGAAATTTATAGCATTAGAGCTGCTAATAGGGAAAGAAGGTAGACCTTCTGAAATACTAAAAATACAAGTTACAGAAAATAAAAAATTATGCTCGATATGATAAAAAAAGGCTTGACAAAAACAAGTCGAATGTAATTGAGTACCAGCTGAATACTGAAGAACGTCACCAAACAAAACTTGATTTTCATTTTAAGGGTCCCTTTCAGGTGATCAAAGTACTAGATGAAGATCGATACGAAGATAAATTATTTGTAAACATTTAAATATTCCCACGAGTTTCTAGAGTGTTATTAGGCAATGAATTGAGCATGTGGACGGCATTAGCGAATGCGCGTCAGTGGACGGCACCAAGAGTTGTGCGTCTGTTTCCCAAGAGGGATGAACCAAAGACACTAGAATAATATAATATTCTAGTGTCTTTGGATAAACAGTGTCGTGGCGGCTAGGTGTACATGATTCGTTGAAAAGTATGTAACAGGCAGAAGAATGCTTTTCCGACTATATAACATATATTTATTCTTAATCAGGATCAATAGCCGAGTCGATCTAGCCAGGTCCGTCTGTCCGTATGAACGTCGAGATCACAGGAAAGTTTGAGATTCAGCCTACATATTCTAGAGACAAAGAGGCAGCGCAAGTAATTCGACCCATGTTGCCACGCCCACAAACCGCACAAAACTGTGACGCCCACACATTTGCAAAATTTTTTGATATTTTTTCACATTTGTTTTAGTCTTGTAAATTTTTATCGATTTGACTTTTTGGCACGCCCACTCTAACGCCCCAAAACCTCCCAAAATTTCACCGCCCACTTTTTAAAAATTGTATATATTAGTCTCGTAATATTTTTTTTTTCATTTTATTCCCCAATATCTATCGATCTCCGAGAAAAATTATGAAATTTGGCGTTCGCATTCACACTAGCTGAGTCGGGGAACTCGACTATAGCATTATCTCTTGTTTTTCCTTAAAGATCTGTAAAGTTTACATTTTTGCTGATCGATAACTTAAGCTTTCTATCCTTTAATGGTTTGTGTCTTTACTGTAAGTCTTTTGATGAATGAAGTTTTTTGAAAGATCGCTATAAGTTTTTAATAGGGAGAATCAATGTGATATATATATTCTTGATCAGGATCAACAGCCGATTCGAAATTGCCATGTCCGTCTGTCCGTTCGTATAAGCGACGAGATATCAGAAACTATAAGGTTGACATTAAGCATACAGATGACGCGGCCATACTTAAGAAAAATGTTTTGATATTTTTCGAATTTTGTATTAGTCTTGTAAATTTATATCGATATGCTGAAATCTATCGCTTACAAACGACCCATAACTGCCACGCCTCCCCGTTTAAAAAATGTTTTGATAATTTTAATAGTTTTGTTAATTTCAATCGATTTGCCTTTTTTTACCCCCACTTTTTGTACCCCCAATCTAACGCCCAAAAACTGCCACGCCTACACTCTTGATAAATGTTTTCATATTTTTTAATATTTTTATCAGTCTTGGTAATTTCTATTGATTTGCCAACCAACTTTTCGACTGCCCTGAACTGCCACGCCCACACCTTGGATAATATTTTGATAGTTTTACATATTTATATAAATTGTAAATTTCTATCGATTTGCCAAAAAACTTTTTGCCACGCCCACAAGCCGCCGAAAACTGCCACGCCCACACTTTGAAAAATGTTTAGATTTTTCTTCGTTTAATTGTTTGTCTTGCCATTTTATATCCTGTGAAATGTAGGCTTTATTGGATCGTGGAGTTGAAAAATACCTAAAAAGAAGAAACACTTATTAGTTCTGCATCTTCTAAGCTTCTTGATCCGTTATACTTCTATCTTAAAAGCGATTGTGTCAGGATTAATTAAAGAAGTTTTCGAGCACTGCTACATTATTAGTTTAAATTCGGTCTCTCCTGACACATCTGTGCGCCCTTACGAGAGTACGGGAATAATTAGTGATCTTCATCGCTGTCTCAACGGGGTCATCTGGAGGAAATTTTATCCGCCGAGTACACCGACTTGTAGTGTATTTGTTTCCGTTTAGAGCTTGGGATAGCTTCTACTGGAATCAGCTTCGTAATAATAAAAGATTTTTTAGGCTCAAGTTCTCGTGATGTTCCAAAACAAGATCGACAAGGCGATTTGCGGTTAGTTTAGAATGTCTGGCATGGTAACGTTTCTAGACTGCAGCTCGATGACCGTTGATTTTTACGGCGGAGTCTACTCTCAGTTAAGTCAGCTCAACATTGAAAAGGAGAACATTTAAGAGTACTATTTATCATTGCGTTTCACTCCATTGAATCGAGCGTGTTTGCTCATCCCAACACTTTTCATTCTCATTTGAAGGTAGTAACATTGATAATATAATTCGGTTAGTTCGGTCAGCATGACCATTAGCTCTTGGTGTTCTGACTGCATTGAGTATGTGCTCCACATTATTCGGTTTGCCGTATTTCGAAGTAAAGGCTGTACCGCGATCAGTAGTGATTCGATCTGGCATGACCTGTAGCTTGATACATCTTGTGGGATATTCCGGACGTGCTTTATTGCTGCACTTTTCACAGCTCGTACGACATTCAATTTGGTTAATGCATCGACAATCAACTCTTCGGAAAAGGTCCCAAATGTTCCATGTGTATAGTAGGGAAAGTGATCGGATTAATGTCTTCGTAATGGTACTGACCCTCATGTCGTCCGACTGGAGCTTTATAAAGTGCACAACCAACTCATGATTTTATGTAGCTCTTTACAACGTTGCTCATTCGAGAAAACCAAAATAGATTTAAAATTCGAGAAATTGTCTTATCGTGGCTCTTGTGTCCAGCCTTACTGTCATGGAACACTCCGTAGAAACTTTATTTCATATTTGCAATAGGCGATAGCGCTCAACCACATATTCGTCGCTCTCTGATTTCTTTTCTCACTTCATGTCAGCGCTACAGACGACTAGGACAGCTCCATCTCCCCTAGAGTGAACACTCCCTCAAACATTCCGGTATGCTTTTTTGTTTTATTACACATAAATATAATTATTGATTAAATCTAACATTCTTTCATTTTCTCATAGTCCCTCATCGGGCAGCGATCACCCTTGATTTGGATAGAGCATTAGCAGTACTTTAATCCACACATGAAATCAAGAAAATCATTTCTACACAGAAGCAAAAACGAGGATTAACTAGCCCAGTAGGAACCGATTATAAATACCTATTTGGAACAATACTTGGAGGTACATATAATTGAAAAATGAGAATTTAATGCAATAATTTAAATAGTAAACAAAGGTATAAACAAACTAATAAAAGACCAAGGAGAAGAAGAAGATGCTTTAAATATTAAATTTTTTGCACGCATTGTACGTTTCGATTTGCGAAAAGACTTACGCGGCATAGAAACGAGCACATAAACGAAGGGATAAATACAATATTAAACAAGAGAGAATGCTATAGTCCAGTTTTCCGACTATCTGATAACCGTTACTCAGCAAGTGTGAATGGGAACGAGAAATTTCATCATTTTTCTGGGATATCGATAGATATTGGGGATGAAATGACAAAAAACTTAACAAATGTTGCAAAGTGTTGGCATGACCTGTTCGGCAGCTTTAGGCGTAGCAAAAAGTTTTTTGGCAAATCGATAGCAATTTATGAAAAAATATTTCAAAATGGTTGAAAAATGTGGGCGTTGCAGCTTGGGCGGTTGTAGGGCCTTAGAGTGGGCGTGGCAAACATTTTTTTTGTAAATCGATAGAAATTTACAAGTCTAATACAAATGTGAAAAAATATCAACATATTTTCAATAGTGTGGGCGTGGCAGTTTTGTGGGCGTTACAGTGGGCGGGACAACATAACAAACTTGCGCTGCGTCCTCGTCTCTAGAATCTGTGTGCTGAATCTCAACCTTCTAGCTTTTATAGTTTTTGAGATCTCGACGTTCATACGGACAGACCGACATGGCTCGATGGACTCGGCTTTTGATCCTGAACAAGAATATATATACTTTATATAGTCGGAAACGCTTCATTTTGCTTGTTATATACTTTTCAACGAATCTAGTATACCCTTTAACTCTACGAATAAAGGGATAATATCCACTCAGCCTCGTATATCGTATGTAGGCTAACACGTAGACATGGTTCATCCGTGTTTCAACTCAATGAATAACCTAACGCCAAACTCTTGTATTGTGAAACACCATAGTGAGATCCGTTGTATAAACTATCGTTTCTCCATTGATGTTTTCAACACATTACAATCGGTGACGAAATTCTATTTTCCGTAAATGTAGTACTTAAATCGCTCTAGTAATTCAACGATCGCTAGAACCTTCAACTCGTAACTGTGGTAGTTCTTCCCAGGCTTAGAAGTTCGCATCGGCTATAATAAGCAACCGGCTTCAGCTGATCCTCCTAACGTTGCAACAAGGCTCATGCTAAACCAATGTCACTGGCTTCCGTATGCAACTCATGTTCGTTCTTTAGGCAGAAACTGGTTTAACTGGACTTGCTGACAGGTTTCGCTTCAACTCTTCAAACGCATCCTGTTGTGGAGTTTCCCATTGAAACTTATGTTCTGCGCCCATTAGAATTCGCAATGGCTCTGATATAATCGCGTATCCGGCATTTTCGGAAATGACCGCTGACTCCCAAAAATGTTCTACCACTGGGCTGGCATACTCTGATTTGGTTAGCTTTATGATGTCTTACTCCAATAGCTCGTCAACCATTTTGCATACTATTTCCGTCTTTGGCTCAGATTCTCGTTAGGGAGCTTGAGATACTACCTGACCACTTTCAACAATAATATTTGCTTGGACGATTCTTGTTTTTCCAATGCATTGCCAGCCAGTAGAGAAAGTATCTGAGAATTTGTCTTACAGTTTGCGCATTCTATCTCTCTCTAAATGAATCAGAAGTTTTTCTATTTTACTATTGCTTACAAAATCACTCGGCTGGCGAATGGCTCTTTTAACATAGGTCTCGACTGGCTCATACTTCATACTTAATAATGACATCCTGTCCTAACAAAAAGTCCTGTTGCAATAGATTGTCGTCTGATACGTATACTTCAGCTGTAATCATTTTTTCGTCGATATCCAAATTCCCAATTATCACTTCGGAGATCCCTCCGCAAATCCCTCTAGTTTTTATCGAGCACTTGTGTCGATTGGTGTTAATTTGACGGGAACCTGATTGGAGCACGATACACGCCCGACTACCGGTATCAATGAAGGCGCTATTGTTATGAAATCCACCGCAGACATTCTTCTAACTTGTCTTGATTTGAACCAATCGGTTCACATTTGCACTTTGAAATAGCACTTCAGGTCATCCTTAGCCTTCAGAGGCTTGACATCGTTGTACTCTTTTTGCTCGTAGTTACCGCCTTTTCGTAACACATCTTTCTTGTATGTAGTTGACTTACCTCTTACCTTACGAAGTTGTTTCATCGCCAAGAAGTGAATAGCTGAAATGCTGTTTTGCGGTGCTAGACCTACACGCGCATATCGAAGAGCTGTTGCTTCACCTAGTCTATAACGCACACCCAGGGCAGAAATCCGGAAACAGTAAATTCCTTTACTGTTTCTTTTAATAATCTTGTTGCATTAGCCATATTGAAGTGTTAGCGATCTCCTTGACCGATGCTTGTATTATAAAGTTGTCGGTAACCCGTCTATCATGATCTCTCTCTCTCGTCTTACTGACCTTAACGGCTCCCCAAGTCTTCTTTCTCTTGTGGCTGTCCTTAACGGGTCCCCGATTTAGACAGGGATTACACGCTTGTGGAGGACCTTAACGATCTCCTCGGCCACGTTCAAGTTCTGCCTGACCCATCAAATATCTGGGACGACCCTGGGCCACCCCCTGAGCTGCCCAAAACCCCGACTAACCGTCACAACTGCTAGTACGCACCGTTTCCGCTTATGTAATACATATAGCAACTATTGAGCTTTAAATGACCAATGCGTCATAATTGAGTAAAGCGCTCTGTGCTAAGAAGTGACGGTGATGAATTGCCGCTCAAGGTATGTTCAGTTTTGTTAAGTACATTGCCACAATGATGAGAAATAAGGCTATTAATTCACAAAGATGGCGAAGTCAAGCCCCTTATCTTCATAAAACTGAATTAAGGCATTCTAATTCCAGAAGGAACACATAACTGAAGTAAGACTCTAATTCCTCCAATCTCCACAATCCTGAAGGAATATATAACATATATATAGTTTTACTTAAAATAATTTTGCTTACCATAACATCAAAAATAGTCGCTCGATGAAGAGGCCAGCTTTTTATTAAATTTAGAAAAGCTTTTTTAGCCTCTGTGGGTAACATTCCTCTAAGGCTTTGATGATGCATTGCTACAGCTTCATGTGGTATATTTGGTACAAATCTTGGTGGTAAGCAATGACTAGCGACAGCCCTGTAATCAGTTATTAATTCACTGCAGTCACCACGCTCAAGTTGGCTTTGAAGAGCAGTTAGCATAATCGCTTCCATTTCAGTTATTGGATATCTTTCACTTCTTAGGTTAGCCAAAATTTGATGGTATAATAGTTCCTTTTCAACAATATCCTCTAAATTAATATAATTGTCGAAAAATAAATGTTTTTTGAATAGGAACACATACTGATTCTGTTGTGAAATTATTGTTGTATTTTTCTAAAAATAAATAAATTGTTTTAAACTGTTAAAAGATACTCATTCTCTTAATAAAAATATGACATATTATTAATAAACATTGTTTTTATATTTAAAAGTCATTGTGCATTGGTTGCGCATTCAAATTTTTGTGTGTAAGATTACCCACCACCAAGGATAATGCACAAGATTAAAATTTGAATATAAACAAAATTGTGGATATCAGAGTAGCGGTTAGTTGTAGTATTGAAAGTTTCGCAATCAGATTCTAGTAGACTGGGGTTAAAACAATCGGAACATGGAACGCGGGCAAAAATTTCTTTATCGGTGTATCGGAAAATTATTGTTGTTTATCAAATGAAAATATTTCCCCTACAACTGGAAAGTTTTGGTTTACCTAATAAATGTACTTTGATGTTTTATATATGTATGTAGGCAGCGATGATGTTTCTTCTTGCGTTACCCACTCCCTTGAATCTCCACTCCTCACCCCCGTTGACACAAGCGTCGTCATATGAATCTAACTTAATCGTCAAATGCAGTGTTCTCTTTTTCTCTCTCACTCTCTCTTTTTCTCTCTCACGTCTTTGGTAACGAAGGCTGAACTTACTTAGCAACGGAGACTGAATGCCTTGAGCCTAATTTCAGCAGAAACGTGTTTTCCACGAAATTCTCTCCGACACGACATTCCTGACATATCACTCGATCTTGTGTCTTCCGTCTTCAATTTACAAACCAAATCAATATTAGATACCTGTTAATCAGATGGAAGAAATGCGAAGGCGAAGTTTCATCATTTTTGGGATATTGGGATATCGATTTTGGGGAATATAATGAGAAAATTTAAATTGTTTTGATATTGGGAAATAAAATGATACAAAGTTTAAAAATGGTTTAAAACGGTGGGTGTGGCCGTTTTGTAGGTGTAGGGAGGCCGAATTGATTTTGATATACCGATATATATTGGCAAGAAAAACAATAAAACGAAGAAAAATCTAAACATTTTTTAAAAATGTCCGTTTTGGACGGCTTGAAAGTTTTATTGCAAATCGATAGAAATTATCAGGAGTAATAAAAATATAAAAAAATAACAAAACATTTCGCAAAGAAGTGGGCGTGGTAGTTTTTGGCGGCTTTTGATAGAAATTTACACGACTAATAAAGGTGTGGCCGTCGCAGTTTTGTTCGGTTTGTGGGCGTGGCAACATGGGTCGAATTACTTGCGCTGCCTCTTTGTCTCTAGAATCTGTAGGCTGCATCTCAAACTTCTAGCTTATATATCTGCAATCTCGACGTTCATACGGACAGACGGACATGGCTAGATCGACTCGGCTATAGATCCTGATCAAGAATAAATATATTTTATATAGTCGGAAAGGCATCCTACTGCCTGCTACATACTTTTCAACGAATCATGTATACCCTTTTACTCTACGAGTAATTGGTATAAATGCGAACCTTTTCCATTTATTACAAAAACATGAATTACCAATTAACATAACCTGTTTCATTTCAACTTCATACATTTGTTCAGTTCCAGTTCCAAGACTTCAACTTCATCGTAACATAAGTTTTTTCTTTAACTTCAATCAACATTCGACTTATTTTTGTCATTTTTTTTTTTTTTTGTGTTATTTTTTTGTATTCTTATCATATCGAACATTATTTTTTATTTTCTGTAACTTGTATTTGTAGTATTTCAGAGGGTCTACCTTCTTTCCCTATTAGCAGCTCTAATGCTATAAATTTCGTTACTCGATTTTTACGAAATTTACGGAAATTACCACTTGCGAAACTATTGCTTTGATCCGCGATGATACGAGTGGGAACAACAAAGAAAGATATAGCTGACATTATTTTAATGCAATTTTAAGAGTCCCTTAGGAATTCTGTTGAAGGCCACGCTTCAAACGGGGCAGTATGTCGGCTCTCGCAGCCGCCAGGAATTACTAAATTTTTTATTTGTAAACATGGGACCTTTGGTTACCCAGTTAAACTTTACGTCACCTAAGCTCTGCATCATTATCTTCGTTATATAGACAGATCAGGTGCGCGAGCATCTACGCTCTCCCCTCCAGCGCTCTCTCTCTCTAGTACTCTCGAGCTGAATTTTGGGTTAGCGTTTTTGTAAAGGACTCTTTGAATGCTTTCGCTGCGTACCATGGTGCCACAGTGATAGTTCGCAGAATCGTTGAATGGGCTTGCTTTCTGGGCTAGGTTGGGGAACTCCAGCATTGATGATGTGGTCGTGTGAAATCGTAATATAACTGGTGGTTTTGGGAAAGCATTATTGTTATCTTGTACATTAGTTCTTCCGGTCAGACTCGGTGAAATGCGTGTGCCACATCTAAGAATATAGCTGAGCAGTATTCCCGGTGCTCCAAAGTTGTACGGATTTCGTTTGTGATGCGATAGAGCTGTTCGAGTCTTTCTTCTTTCGCCCTTATAAATCTGTGATTCTGTCATTCTCTTCATTGTCTTCGTATTTCAAGTACTACCCATTCGATTTCACGATTTGTCTTACAAAATGACAAATCATATTTTGTAGGTTTCTGGAGGGGTAGAGTCCTCTATCGATTTGGACATATCATATCATATTTCGAGTACCTTGACCAGATCTTTCTGTTGCCTGTTAGCATGTACGGCCGATCAGTTATATGTGGAGCAAATACTGTGTAAGACGGGACCGATTGTGGCAGAGCGTGACTGACGTGGGTGATCTGAGCGCATATTGATTCTTCACTTTTGTTAAGGCGGCTCTTTAGTTTCTTGCATAGGACTCAGCCACGCTAGTGACTTTCACCGCAGTTTCTGGTCATTTTTCGTGTCGTGTTTTTTTTTTTGCGAAAATTTACTTTTGTTCGTTTGCTTTGCGAGTGAATCTATTTTTATTTGTGCAAAAGTTTAAACAAATTAACTAATTATTTTGCTTTTCTGTCTTTTTTTATTTGTGCACTAGCTTAAAAAAATTAACTAATACTTTTGCTTTTCTGTCTTTGTGTTATGTTTAGTTTCCCTTCGTGCGTTGTTCGCAGTGGGCCCATTCTCTCGCTCTCCCACACAAAATCTAAAGTTCCTAGCGTGCACACTGTTCTCTTGCTGTACTTATAACAGCTCGCTTGCAAGATTAGATTTTTTGTTTTGTATAGTGGTCAGTGAAGAAAATTTGGATACTAATGTTGTCTGCTTTCAAGACAATTGCCGCCTGTTTCTAAAACGTGAGCAGCCAAAAATGGACTCGTTGGCTATGTGATAAAATGGCGCACATTAAGTGCGCTGGGCCAAAATTTAAAATACTGTTGCGATGCTTGCCTAGGTGAACTAAATGAAATCGTTAATGCGCCAAACGAATGGTGGCTTGCAAGGACTGATTAACAGGTTTGACGTGGCTAGAGATAGATTTCGTCGAGCCGATGATCTAAGTACCGCGCTAAATTCGCAGTCTAATTGTCTTAAGCTATTAGAGGAATCTACAAAGACAGCCGCTGGTGGTGGACTGCCTAAGGAAAACGCACCGCAACCACTTGTAAACAGGACTCCACAGCTGATCAGCTGTCAATCGCAGCAATTCCTAAAATTTTGCAAAGATCACCAGCCAAAAAAGAATCGGGCAATCCGATCAATCCATTGTGGAGGGAGTCCAACCACTGATTCCACCTGTCCCGATTAGTTTACCGCCAAAAATGAATATTAAGTCATGTGAATTGCCAAAACCCCTCGCGATAATTTCACTAAAGATACAAATTTTCGTTTCTTGGCTTTCCCCTTTTTATCTTTTAAGATAAAAGAGATCTTTTTTTGACCACATGCTCTAGTCACTTTTGACTAAAATTAAAAATAGGAAAAAGGGGCCTTTAATGGTTAATGACATAAAATAAATAAATAAATCGAAAGCGAAAGAGACGCTATTGGCAATGTTAAATTCCTATAATACAATACAAAATTGTGAGGAATCTGTGTGAGGAATAATAAAGTAAATCTAAAAAACAAATAGACAACGAACAAATCGATCGTTCTAAAATGAGCCAACGCGAATTGCGCGCTCAGCAGCAAAAAGAGCAAGACGAGCGCCGACTCTCTTTGCACCGGAACAATGCATACTTCACCGTCGTGTCTGACGCCCTCGAGTGCCAAGTTTCTTCGTTTCTAATGTACTGTAACGAACTGATTTTCTTATTTCGCTCGCTACGGATTGCAGCGGCTAGCTCAGAGAGTTTAAGCGTTCGTCCCACCAAATTTATGATTTGTGTGATTGCCCGACCAAGGAAAAGCAATGGGTTCTTAATATAGCCGTGCCTCCGTGGTACTGCTTGCTCCTTGACGCGGACGACGAGTCGGCCCGGCCGGGACTAGGATGTTATGGGGCAGGGTGTATCGTCCACGGGCGAGGCAACGCTCGGCCTGCGACCACCTTTGCTGGCCACTGACTCCACTGATCCTTACGACACGCCAGATCCTTTTCTTCCACTCCCAGGATATCCACTTGCTTGTGGTGATCGTCCTTCCGCGTCCTTCGGTCTTTTTGCCGCCCGATGCTTGCACTGTTCCTTTCCTTCTGAATTGACCGCGCGTTCACACTTCCGAGCTCCTTCCGTTAACACTCCGATGCTAGGCCTTCTTCCGTACCCGATCTTGCTGTCTCACTAACTGTCCCGCATCCGTGCTAGCGCCTACCGTTTATAGGCCGCAGGGATCCCGATATTTCCCTTTTTGCGCACGGCCCGCTCGGGTACAAGGTCCACATATTGTGCCGTTAATTCACGGTGCGTTCTCCTTGCTCACGCACCGTTACCGTTCGACCTGTCCGCCCTTGACTCTCTGGAGTCCAAGGTCCAAAGCGGTACCGTTAATTCACGGTGCGTTCTCTTTGTACACGCACCGTTACCGTTCGACTTGTCCGCCCTTGACTCGCTGGAGTCCAAGGTCCAAAGCGGTACCGTTAGTTCACGGTGCGTTCTCTTTGTGCACGCACCGTTACCGTTCGACCTGTTAGCCCTTGGCCAACGGAGTCCAAGGTCCAATGCGTTACCGTTAATTCACGGTCCTTCCGCTTTGCCCTTCATCGCGACTGTTGCTAGGCCGCTCCCCTACCAAGATCTGTGGGGAGTTTTAAGACTCCTCACATCTTCCCCTTCCTTCGGAAGTTTTTTAAAAAAACTGATGATCCCGGCGGTCCTCCGCTCCGGTGTCCCTTCGTATAGGCAGCTTCCTTTTTCCTTCCATCCGGTGCTGCTGTCTGTTCTGCTCCAAGCTCCGCCAAGCTCGAACAACTTGGCCCAGTGCACTTTTTGCTTCCGCGCCCTTTGTCGAGCCCCTTCCTCGGCCACCCGGAGCGGCCAGTCTTCTATCGGCACCTCCCTCCACGGCTGCTCGTCCAGAGACGCCTGCCTGCAGTGGCATGGGCGCGGCGGCGGTTGCCGCGCTTCCGGGCACGACGTCTGCCTCGGCAGCTTTGGTGGTGGCGGCACCTCACCTGGCGCGGGCCAGCTCCACTTCACTTCTCCGGGTTTGCTTCTACCGTGCTCCCCCCCTCGGGATCTCCTTCTCCGGCCTCTTACCATCAGCTCTGGCGTGAATCCGCGGATCGCGTGACTCCTGGCCCGCCGTTCTCCAGCTGATCGCTTCCGCCTCCTCCCAAACACGGGCTTCCGGCGCGTCCTCGGACTCCATCGATGCGGGCCACGTCCACGTCACCGACTGTTGGTGCCACAGACGCCCTCCCATCTCGACCGTGCGGACCACCTGGCCGACGTGTGCCTGTGGAATCTCCCACGCCTGTTGTCTGTCATACCGTGGGCATTCCCCCTCGTGGGGTGGTGGTGTCGGCGTGCGAGGATGCGGAGGTGGCGTTGACGGCGCGCGCGTCGGCCGTGGTGGCGTCGGCAGCGGCGCCATCGTCGGCCGCGGAAGTGTCAGCAGCGGCGCTGGCGTCATCCGTGGTGGTGTCGGTGCCGTTGACTGCGTCGGCGGCGGCGACTGTCGTTGTGGCGGTGGCTGTCGTGGCGGCGGCGTCAACGGCAACGGCGGCGGTGGTCGAGTCGGCGGCGGCGCCAACGGCAATGGCGGCTGCGGCGACGGCGGTGGCTGTTTTGCCAGCGGCTGTGTTGGCTCCGGCTGCTCCGTTGTTGGTGCCCACATTGCTTCCTCTTGCATCCACCATCTGCTAGAACGGCCGCAGGGTGGCGACTCGCGCCTCCATGAATCGTCTCATGTCCACCGGATCCTCGGTCGGCGGCGCGACTCCGAGGCTTATCCGTCCCTGTCCCTGCGTATCCCGCCGGACGCTCCGGTAAGCCATCCACGCTTTGGCCATCCGCGCGGTCTCATCCTCGTCTGATGACACCTCCGGCGTGACCGTCTCGCCACCGTCATCGTCTTCCTCGCTCTCAGAGGAGAGGGTGATGACCTCGGCCGCGCCCTCCGTCTCCGTCATCGGTTGGTCGTCCTCGAGTCAACGTCCTCCACACTTCCCGGAATCCGGAGATAGGAATCGGAATCCCTACTTCATATCGCCCCGGGCTGTTCCCCGGCGCCGGTCTCTCGTACTCCCCGGGCGTGAAAAACGTGTTCTGCCATGATAATCTCGAATTGAAAAGACCGGCTCGAGCCGCGCTCTCCGCGACGAAACCTCTGTCTTCCTTCTGCTCCTTGTGCCGTTATTCCGTGGGCCCGTACTGGTAATGGAGCTTTTCCCGTCCGTATACTCGCTGTTTAGCTATTGAGCCTTTTCAATAGCTGTTGCGAATAATAAAACCGAAGAAAGTTTGCTTTTATAACGACAGTTTTTATTTTGCGAATTGTTAATATTTTACGATAGCGAAAATCGAATGCGTAAGATTAGTCTTTTCCGAAACACGAAGAATTGGCAACTGGCGGGCAGGCAGCCGAAATGCAGCGCCCAAGCTTAACGTAGGTGGCTAACAACAACAAACAAGGAATGAGCACCGTACAGATAAATGCGTGCGAGAGCAGCGGTTTGCACTATGGGATTCGCAACTGCTACCACTGATTAATTTGACTTATAATATTAAAGAATATGATTAGTCTACTGTACAGTTTTGGCGGCTGCATGACCCAACACTCGCCTTCCACGGAATTCGCAGCTGTGTGTGTGTGTTAACCGTTAACGGTTCTTGTAAGGGTCAGTGGAGTCAGTGGTTGGTACAGGTGGTCCCAGGACGAGCGTTGCCTCGCCCAAGGACGATACACCCTACCCCATAACATCCTAAACCCAGACCGACCGGCGGGTGGTCTTCCAGAGGAGACGACAGCGACGTACTGGGTTCGAGAAGGACATTGGAGTCAGTGGTCGGTACAGGTGCTCCCAGGACGAACGTTGCCTCGCCCCAGGACGATACACCGTGCCCCGTAACATCCTAGTCCGACTCGTCGTCCGCGTCAAGAAGCAAGCAGTACCACGGAGGCAAGGCGTTGCAGGAGAAACGCCGCAGGAGAAGTGAGATCTCCGAAGATATAATATATGAAACAGTAGAATAAACGGTTATATTAAGAACCCATTGTTTTTCCTTGGTCGGGCAATCACACAAATCATAAATTTGGTGGGACGAACGCACAAACTCCCTGAGCTAGCCGCTGCAATCCGTAGCGAGCGAAATAAGAAAATCAGTTCGTTACAGTACCATTCGGCTTTTGTGATTATTTTGAACTTTTTTGATTGCGTTCGCTGAATTAGCTGTAATTGCGAGTTACTGGCAGTTCCTCAGAGTTCTTTTAGCTTTTAAAGCGAACGGTCGTGTTTTTTTTGCTCCCCGGTTTTTACTTTGTGTTTGTCAAACCAGCCGCGGTTTTTAAAAATTTTTCTTTAATTATCATATATTTAAACATAATTATTAAAGATCCGTTCGCTTCGCGAGTGATTCTTTTGTGATTTGTGCAGTAGTTTAAATAAATATACAAAGTATTTTACATTTTTCGCCTTTGTGTTTTGTTAACTCTCCCTTTTTGTGCGTTGTTCGCAGTGGTGTTTGGTGTTGTTTTTTGCATGCACATAAACTGCACTTTTCGCTCTCACTCTCTCTCTCTCTCTCCTTCGCTCTCCCACACAAAATCTTAATTTCTCAGCGTGCAGACTGCTCTCGTGCGGTTCTTTTAACAGCTTGCTTGAAAGTTTTTTCTTGTGTTTTCGTGCACAGTGGTCTGATTTTAGACAAATATGGAGGAGACCAAGTCTACATCGCCGTGAAGACGGACGTCTTAAAGTTACGCTGCGCGAAAATTCGAAATTACAGAAGTTGTGTCGGCCGGTGAGTGCGGCATACTGACAAAACTACACGGTGGAGTCGCGCCACAGCTTTGCGCTGCAATCGCGCGAGTTAATTGCGCGCCTGTTTCAGGTAAATAGGTAATCTATTTGCTGGCGTTTGTTGCAGCGGAAAAAACAGCTGATAGCGCTGCCAACTCGGCGCAACGGGTGATCTGGAGAGGGCGGCGTTGCCAGATCAACCGTCCGATCAGTGTTGTGTTGCGACAGTAGGGCGCGAAATTCAAAATTAAATTTAAATTAAACCGTTAAAATTTAACTTAAATTTAATTTTGTTTCGGGTTACTGGGAGAGCACAAGTCGTTAAGAAAGGGGAAGAGGCGCAAAGGTCGCGGACAGACCAAATATCAACCTCTCACCGTGTTGGTGCCTAAGCAGAGGCTCTGGTGTCCGAGTCGAGGCGGTACAAACCTCCATCCGTATAAGCCAGGGGGAAATCCGTGGCCGACGTGGGAACCCCTTTCTAAGGCAGGTGCTTCGCCTAGGGAACCTTAGGCCATCCTTTAGTTGATGGACAGCTCAGTGGGGGACAGTCCCCCTGATCGCAATGACCCGTTCAGGAGGAGCTCCCGACTTTCGAGATCCCCCACCAGAGGAGTCAGTAACCCGACCCATGGTGACGGAATCTCAGTCCCGTCGGTGGCGAGGGGTGAGCACGCAGGCTCCCAGCCGCCGTTGACTAGCGACTGCAGCGATGCTGTAGAGGTGGAGAACTTGGCTCCTACAGCATCTACGACCGCGTCAAGCCAGAAGACGATGGACCACATTGCCGTGCCATCGCAAAAGACGGGAGGGAAGTCCCCAGCTGGTTCCCCTCATCGGTCTTCGGACCTGACCACGGCTCTCCAGAACGAGGACCTGAGGGGCATTCTCGCCAGGATGAATGGCAAGATTAACATCCTGCTATCCGCTTTCGAGACCCAACGGCACGTGACACGAGAGACAAAGGGCATAGCTTCCGATCTCTCAGCCCTTAACAACAGGGCTATAGAGCTGTACGAAGGTACTTCTAGCGAGCACCGCTTGAAGAGCAGTGGTACCCAGACGGAGGTACAAAAGCCTTCCAAAAAGGCTCCTCAAAAGGCGCAGGTACCCAAGGTGCAAGTGCCAAACGCCCAGGCGCCCAAGCCGAGCAACGGTGAAGAAAAGGCGGCCAGACCTAACGAGTCCAAGCCAGGCAGCTACGCATCTGTCGCCAAGAATGCTAGCACGGGTGCAGAGTGGACCAAGGTGAAGCCTACGCGTCTGCGTAAAAAACCTGAGGCACTCATCGTAAAAAAGACAGGAGAGGCTTCGTACGCAGAGATGCTTCGGAAGCTAAGATCGGACCCGAGCCTTAGCGAACTGGGCAGCCATGTACGAAAAATCCGGAGAACGCAGAAAGGTGAGCTGTTGCTTGAGGTAGAGGGGAAAGCTGCGGAAAGCGTCCCCAAGTTTAAGAGCGACCTGGAAGCGGCGCTCAATGACTTGGCCTCTGTGCGCACGGGAGCGCAAAGAATAGCCCTATCTTGCAGCGGCTTGGACGAGGCTACGACAGCAGTTGAGCTCCACAGCTGCATGGTCGCCCAATTCCAGGGTCTGCAGATAAACCCTGAAGATATCAGGGGCCTTCGCAGAATGCGGGATGGCACGCAGATAGCCTCAGTGCTGCTGAACGCGAACGTGGCGATACCAGTCCTTAAACAGGGCACAATAATCGTTGGATGGTCAAGATGTCGCTTCACCCAGGACGTCCGACCCACGAGATGCTACAGGTGTTTGGGATATGGACATCGTTCAGCAACCTGCAAGGACACCGACAGGGCAGACTGCTGTCTTAGATGCGGTGAGCGTGGGCACAAAGCAAAGGGGTGCGTTGCAGCTCCAAAATGTCTGATCTGCAGCAGCGAGGTGGACAGAAACCACCCGACGGGTAGCTTTGCGTGCCCGACCTACAGAGCGACCCTGAAAGAAGCCAAGAGCCACCTTAATGCACGCCCACATTAGCGTAGTACAGCTCAATGTCAATCATTGCGCAGCAGCTCAGAGCCTCCTGGCCCAGACTGCGGCTGAGCGCAATGTAGACATCATGCTCCTAAGCGAACCCTACGTCTCAGGTAGTGGACAATCATCCATGATCCTTGACGAGACAGGTAAAGCAGCTATCAAATGCTGCAGCCCTCTCCACGTCCAGGAACTGGCTGCTTTACCTATGCGGGGTATCGCTTATGCGAAGCTAAACCACGTGCACATGTACAGCTGCTACGCTCCGCCGAGCGACACCCCCGATCAGTTCGAGGAGTTTCTGGAGGCGCTCGTGGACCATGCGAGAGGGCGAAGCCCGAAGGTCGTTGCCGGCGACTTTAATGCCTGGGCAGTGGAATGGGGCAGCAGGACATCCAACGCCAGAGGCCGAGCTGTGATTGACGCCATGGGAATGCTGGACCTTATACTGCTGAACGACGGACGGAAGCCGACGTTCAACAACGATAGGGGTACGTCCTTTATTGACGTTACCTTTGTCAGCAGAGGGCTAGTGGACATCAACAACTGGATGGTCCATGACGTCATGACGCTGAGCGACCACGCCCTGATCTCCTTCAGTCTCTCCCCGGAGGGCATGCCCAGGAGACGGCAGAGCAGAACAGCCGGGAAAGCATGGGACACCAGGAAGATCGATGAGGCCATGCTGGCCTATCAGATCAATTCCCTGAAATCCCAAATGGGGACGCAGAGAGCATGGCGGCAGGCCTCATGATTATGCTCGGAAGAATCTGCGACGCAACCATGCCTAGGAAAAATAAGGCACAGCGCAAACCACCCGTTTACTGGTGGAGTGCCTCCCTAAGCCAACTAAGGTCTGATTGCCTCAGGGCTAGGAGAATGGCGCAACGAGCCAGAGGCAGTACCCACCACGCGGAACTCTTTCAGGCTTTCAGAAGGAAACGCCTAGAGTTCAAGCACGGCATCGCGGCTGCCAAAGCGCGGTCTTTTAAGGAGCTGCAGGATGGCGTAGACAGCGATACCTGGGGCCTCGCCAATAAGCTTGTTACTTATAAGCTAAGGAGGAGAGCGGCAACCACATCAGACCCGGGGGTCCTGGCTAACATAGTAGGGGAGCTATTCCCAAAGCAAACCACTCTATGGAGGCCAACAGAGGCAGCCCCTGCCCCAGATTTCCAGTGCGTCACAGAACTTGAAGTCGTCGAGGCAGCCAAGCGCATCAAACCTAACAAACCCAACAAGGTGGAGAAGCTAGTCCTGTTGCCGAAAGGCAAGGGACCAGCACATGCTGCAAACAGCTACCGCCCTCTATGCCTACTGGATATAGTAGGAAAACTATTCGAACGTATCCTGTATACTAGAATAGAGGCAATCACCGAGAGCAACAACGGCCTGGGAAGCCATCAATATGGCTTCCGGAAAGGAAAGAGCACACTGGACGCTCTTTCGGCCGTTAGTAACATCGCCAAGACCGCTCTATCTGGTGATAGATGGTTAGGGGGCAGGAAGGAATACTGCGCAATTGTGACTCTGGACGTAAGGAACGCATTCAACACCGCCAGATGGCCCGTAATACTCGCAGCCATGAACCGCATGGGGATCCCGGAGTACCTAAGGATAGTCGTTGGCAGCTACTTTAGGGACCGGGTTCTATGGTACGATACTGAAGATGGCCCAAAAAGATACCGAGTTTCGGCAGGTGTTCCCCAAGGATCGGTACTTGGACCAATCCTATGGAACATTATGTACGATGGGATCTTGGGCATCAACAGGCCCGTAGGAGTAGAGCTGCACTGTTTTGCTGATGATGTGGCAATCACAGCTGTCTCCAAAACAATCGCAGGGTTGGAGGACAAATGCAACTCTACGATCGGTGCTGCCATCCTGTGGCTCGAGAAAGCCGGGCTAGCAATAGCGGCTCACAAGACCGAAGCAGTCCTTCTCAGCAGCAGGAAAAAGGTGGAGAACATGCTGGTCTCCGTCAATGGAACACAGGTGACCTCTCAAGAGTCCCTAAAGTACCTAGGAGTAATGATAGATCGCAGGCTATCGTTCAAGGACCACGCGAGCTACGCCAGCAAGAAGGCAGCAGTCACAGCCTCTTCGTTGGCTAGGCTGATGCCCAACGTCGGTGGCCCAAGACACCCGGCCAGGAAACTGCTGGTGTCAGTAGCAAAGGCTTCTCTGCTATACGCTGCACCAATCTGGAGCAATGCCACTAGCAGGGGCTCATACCTGAAAGGAGCTCGTTCGGTGCTACGGTCAATGGCCCTCAGGCTTATTAGAGATTTCAGGACCATATCCGAGGACGCGGCGCTAGCCCTGGCAGGTCTGCCGCCAATTGATCTGGAGATCAAGGCTCTCAGTCTAATGCGAAGCGGCGCTTCCAAGCAAGAGGCACACGAGTGGCTAACAGGTGAATGGCAGAGCAGATGGCAAACTTCGCGTCGGGGGAGGTGGACTCATCAGCTCATCCCTGAGTTGACGGTCTGGGCAGAGTGCCAGCACAAATGCTTGGACTACCACCTTACCCAGTTTCTTACGGACCATGGCTGCTTCCGGGCCTACCTACTCCGGTTCCGTCACGTAGAGTCAGCTCGATGCTTGTTCTGCGTCGACGGTGAGGAAACAGCAGAACATGTGCTAATGCACTGCTCCAGGTTCACGGCGGAGAGGGAGCAGCTAAAGACGCTGTCAGGTTCCCCGCTCAGCCCTAGTTGCTTGTTCGCGGCTATGCTGGCGAACAGCGAGGCTTGGGAGCTGGGACACAGCCTTATTATTAATATGATGAAGCGTGTCCGATCAGATGAGATGGCCAACAGAGTGGATGCCTAAGCCAAAACTGGCGCCCTGGGTGACGGCGGGCGAAGAATTCTACTCCAGAGTTCCCGGCTCGTCGTAAAAATCAACTAAAGGAAGGAGGAGCCGCCAAGGACTACACTGAAGGCAGGGAGTGCGACCTGGCCTCACATCCTGCTCACCGAAGTCATACCTTGACTGGCAGTCCCGGTGAGCGAGTAAGGACTGAAGAGCACGCGGAGGTTTTTGTTTTGGTACGTAGGCATAATTCCAATAGGGCTTATGAATCGTGCATGCCACCTACGAACAGTAGGGGGTATCTTTAGAAGATTTTAAATTTCCTACCGTAAGTCGAATAATACAAAAAAAAAAAAAAAAAAGACAAATATAGAAACAGTTAATGTTGTCTGCTTTTATAAAAATTGCTGCCAGGTTATAAAACCTGAGCAGCCAAAAATAATTTGTTGGCTATGTGATAGAATGGTGCATACTAAGTGCGCTGGTTTTAATGGCCGTACAAGTGATGACCTAGCAAAGGGTAAAAATCTAAATTACTGTTGTGATGATTCGCGGAAAAGATTCGTGTCTAACAATACGCACCTGACAAAGTGGATTAAGTGAAATTAGTTTTCGCGGTAATAAACTTATGGACAAGTCCAGAATACTGGCATACATAGCAAATAGTGACCCCCAAAGTCACTAACAGTGAAATAATAGTGAAACGAAAACATTTTCATTCAAAAATACAAAGTTAAGTTTCTCGAACTGGGGCTGCCCAGCTGCCACGCGATCGCACAAACAGCTGTTTGCGAGCTTAAAGCTTTCTATCCCAGGGTTCAAGTTTTGGCTAGAACCCTGGTGATTTGGTGCACACTTCAATATGAACACTTTAAATGAAACCGCTGCGGCTGATGAATCGTTGGATACTGCGTTTCTCTCGAGCCCCCAATGTGCTGCCCCGCAGCGCTTTCAAAAAATAAAGCGAAAGTCTCGTGCTTCTCCGGAGACTGAAAGGAAAAAACCCAAATCAACCATCGGCAAACAAGGGGAAAACCCTTCGGCTACAGAACCTAGATATGGCGGCAACTCAAACCGATTTGGTTTACTTGCGCATCTCACAGCCGACAAACAAGTAGGCAATGAAATTGGCGATCTGTATGACCAGCCCAGTACCACTCATCAAGCTGCTATTGCTGCGGCTAAGCGGGATGCAGCCTCCGCTGGTACCACTAGCTCACTCAACAAGGCGCAGTCCAAACCACCTCCTCTAATAATGGAGGGAGTGGACGAAGTATGCCTGATGATGCAGAGCATCGAAAGTATAGTGGACCTAGAAAAGGTTGAGGCTAGGGCGTCAATGAGCGGTGTCCTAAGGCTTTACGCGGCTGACGCTAATACATTTCGCACCATAGTGAACTGGCTCGAGAGCGAAGAGTATGAGTTCCACTGTTACCAGCTTAAAGAGGACAGGCCTTACAGGGTATGCATGAAAGGCCTGCACCACAGTACGCTACATCACCAAATCAAGGATGAGCTGGAAAAGATCGGGCACAAGGTTCTCGATATACATACACCGCTAAGACGAAACGAACCAGGTACCTCAAAAGCGTCAACAGTCAACATGTTCTTCCTAAATATTGCTGCTGCGGCAAACAATAAGGAGATCCTGGCGGTAAAGGCACTATGTCATATAAGAGTACTTATTGAGCCTCTCCGCAAGCGTAACGCTTTTGTCCAGTGCCGTCGTTGTCAGCAGTGTGGCCCCACAGCCAAATAATGCCGTAAGGCCCACATTTGTGTGAAATATGCCGGCGAACACCCAGCCAAGGACTGTACTAGGCCACGCATCGAGCTGTGCACTTGCTACAACTGTGGCGGTCAGCATCCTGCAAACTATAAAGGTTGCAGCAAGCTACAAGCGTTCCTGCAGCGATCCAGACCCAGAAGTGGAGTGGCTGGAAGAACAGAAGTAAGCGAGCGACCAACTCCACGGGGCTTAGCTGGAGGTAAGGAGATCCCCTCTTCTCGAGGCGGAATATCTTATGCAGATGTGGCTAGAGGGTCCATTCACCACAAGCAACCAATGAGCCTGACGCACCAACAACAGAAGCAACAGCCACAGCCCTATGATGGAAGCCCCAGTCGTCAAAGGAGCCGCAGCCGGACAAGGGCGTCTAGGGGTACACTCCAGCGCTCGACGGATGCTAGCAGCAGCATTGAAGCCATCCTGCAGACGCTTAATGAGAACATTAATTCTTTGCGCTCGATTCAAGAGAAGCAAATGGTTAATGATGATGATGATGAAGCAACAGCAACAACAGTCACATCAGCAGGGGCAGATTATCAATCTGCTCACTGCTCTCCAAGCGCGTCAAGCGCCATAATGATGCCGCTGCGCATCCTAGTGTGGAACGCCGACGGCGTATCCACGAAGTTGCCTGAAGTAGTGTTTCGTGCGACGTCACGAAATCGATGTGTTACTGATCAGCGAGACACACTGCAAGGGGGCAGAGACGCCTAAGCTATTCGGCTTTGTAGCTTACACTGCCAATGATCCGAGTGGTGGCAACGCCAAAGGAGGGGCAGCTATCTTAATCAAATCTAGCCTTGCCCACTTCCCGCTGACACCAATAGCCACTACCAAGGTGCAACTTGCGCCGGCGGTTATTGAAACGGCACTTGGTCCTATAAGCTTTGGAGCGGTCTACTGCCCACCGAGATTTGCATGGACTACGGACGAGTTTAAGGACATTTTGGAAGAGTTCCAGACGAAGTTCATTGTTGCAGGCGATTGGAACGCGTCCCACTGGCTCTGGGGTGTGGGAAGGAGCAACCAAAGAGGCATTGCAATAGCGAATCTCGTCCTAAATTCGGAGGTGGACTCGCTAGCAACAGGAGGACCAACAAGATACCCGTACGGCAGTAGAGGCTCACCAGGGTACATCGATTTTGCACTGACAAAGGGTGTGCTGGGCATCCACGCTAACATAAGTGCGGTTGTTGAGCTTAGCTCCGACCACCTGCCTCTGGTAATTACGCTGGATGCGGGGGCAATATCCTACCCTAAGATGGAGCGGCTTATCACTAGGCGTACTAACCTGGAGGTATTCCAATCGCAACTGGAGTCCACACTGCCCCTCAACACTGCCTTAAACTCTGGACAGGACGTTGATGATGCTATCGAACTGCTCACCAACAATATCAAGTCAGCAGCTAGACTGGCAACTCGCAGAATATCTCGGCAGCCCGCGGCAGATCGAATCCCAATACCCAGGGAGATCCTGCTGCTTATTGCTGAGAAGAGACGCTTACGCACTAGGTGGATGAGGTCTCGGCACCCGTTGGACAAAACGGAATGGAATCGAGCGCTGAGCAGGCTCCGATGCGCGTTGGTGCTGCACAAAGCTGCATGGTTCGACGAAAGGCTTGCCAACACTGGAGTCGAAAGCGAAGCGACGCATTCGCTGTGGAAGGCCACGCGCGCAATCAAAAGGCGTTGCACGAGGAAGGCGCCTCTAGTAGATAGCAACGGGACATGGTGTCGGACCGACTTGGGACAAGCGGAGGTATTCGCTGCGCACCTCGCCGAGCGATTCCAACCATTCAAGCTTGCCAGGCTGCAACAGGTTGAAGAAACTCAGGACCAGCTGAACCAAGCGCTTCAAATGGATATGCCAATCACGCCGTTTGAACCCTGCGAGGTAGCCGAAGTCATTGTGCGCCAGAGTAACAACAAAGCACCTGGACATGACGTCATCTGCAACGCCACATTGAAGGCCCTGCCCAGACAAGCGATCCTCTACATAACGTTGGTTTTCAACGCTATTGTGAGGTTGCAATACTTCCCTTATCAGTGGAAGCTCGGGATAATCTCCATGATCCACAAACCTGGTAAGCCGGAAAGGGAGCCCGCCTCCTACCGGCCGATCAGTCTCCTCCCTTCAATTTCGAAGGTGTTTGAGAGACTGATTGCTGTCCGGATTGTAAGGATTATGGAAGCCCAGGGGATTACCCCTGAGCACCAGTTCGGTTTCCGTGCTGGCCACTGTACTGTCGAGCAGCTCCATCGAGTCGTCGAGCAAATTCTGACTGCCTACGACAGTAAGGAATATTGTAACAGCCTCTTCTTGGACATTCGAGAAGCGTTTGATCGAGTGTGGCACATTGGACTCCAACTGAAAATCAAGCAGAAGCTGCCTGCTCCATATTTTGGGTTGCTAAAATCGTACCTGGAAGGAAGGAGGTTCGCTGTGCGCTTTCATTCAGCAATTTCCACCGAGCACAACGTGGCAGCTGGTGTTCCACAAGGTAGTGTCCTCGGCCCCCTGCTCTACTACCTGTATAGCCACGACATGCCGCAGCCAGATGTAAGCCTTTACGAGAAATCTATGTTGGCCACATTTGCCGATGACGTGTGCGTCACCTACAGGTCCCGATGCGAGCACGACGCAGCCGATGGTATCCAGGACTTTGCATACCGGTTCTCGGAATGGGCAAGACGTTGGAACATTGGCATCAATAGCAGTAAGTCCAACAACGTCTGCTTTACTTTAAAGCGGAGAACGCCACCGCCCGTCTACATCGAGGAAGCCCCCGTACCACAGCCGAACGCAGCAAAGTACCTTGGAGTGCTTCTGGATCGCAGACTCACATTTTCCAAGCATGTGACCGACATCAGAACGCGCCTACGTGCTAAGGTGGCGAAGCACTACTGGCTACTTTCTTCGCGCAGTAAATTGTCGCTATCCAACAAGCTGACAATTTGCAAACAGATCTTAGCACCAAACTGGAAGTATGGGTGCCAAATCTGGGGCTTAGCATGCGACAGCCACATCAAAAGGATCCAGGCTATTCAAAATAAGGTAGCAAGACTCATCACCGGCTGCGAGTGGTTTGTTCGTAACACCACCCTGCACAGAGACCTGAAACTCGCAACGGTATTTGACGAAATAAACCAGCACTCGAGCAGATACCATGACAGGCTGGAGCGCCACAGAAATCGGCTGGCCAGCGCTCTAAACAGATCTCGCCCACCAAGGAGGCTCAATAGAAGGCAACCGAGGGATCTCATTACCCGATCTCCTTTGACAAAGGTCCGCAGAAGCTGACGCTTATCTTAAATTCTAAATCCTATTTGTTATATGTGATTGTTATGTAATTGTAGTTAAATTACTGTAAATTTGAAAAAGCTAACTATAGTTAGCCGGCGAGCCCAAATGGGCTGAATTAATAGATAAGAAGGACACAAAGGGGCTTCTAGACTTCCCCGTATGCCTTAATAAATAAATTAAATAAAAAAAAAAAAAAAAAAAAAACTGTTGTGATGCTTGCCTTGTGGTTGCGAACGATATGAAATCGTTTATGCGCCAAACTAAAGGTGGCTTGAAAGAACTGATCAACAGTTTTGGCGTAGCTAGAGATAGTTTTCGTCGAGCCGATGATCTTCTTTCCGCGCTTAATTCACAGTTTAATGGCCTTAAGCTATTAGATGAATCTCCAAAGCGCAAAAACGCCGCTGGTGGTAGGCTGCCTAAGGCCCCGCAACCACGGGCAAATGATCAACAGGACTCCACAACTGATCAGCTGTCAATCGCAGCAAAAAAGATTCGGAGCAATCCGATCAATCAGCTGTGGATGGACCCCACCCTGTGATTGCTAAAAATTTCGAATTGTCTGCACTGGTTTCTCAACCAGTGATTCCACCTGTCTCGATTAGTTTACCACCACAAGGGAACATTCAGTCCGGACTACCGGCACAAGTTGGCGCTTCAGAAATACAATCTGCAGCGCCAAAACCCCTCTCGGTGGTTCCACTAAAGAAACAAATTTTTGTTTCTCGGCTTTCCCCTGATCAAACATCGTCGGATGAATTGTCTTATATACAAGACAAAACAAAAGCCGATAATATAAAAGTGGAAAAATTTAACTTCTCTTACGCTAGGGACATATCATCTTTCAAGATAACTGTCCCAAACGAGCTCTTTTCGACCATATGTTCGGGTGATTTTTGGCCGGATAGTATGGTGGTAAAAGAGTTTGAAGCTAAGATCAAAAATAAGAAAAAGGTGCCCGTGGGAATCAAACTTCCCTCACGTGGCCAGACCACTGCACCATCCGCCTCTTCATCTTCTTCCTCTTCAAAAAACTAACTACAAAACTTACTATCTCCTATCAAAATGTTAGAGGCTTGCGTAGTAAATTAATCAAATTGTATTGTGATAGTCTTTCATTTGCATCCCATATAATAGTGTTCACAGAGACTTGGTTAAAGCCGGAGATACTTAACTCCGAAGTCTTCCCAGGTATGTACACTATATATAGGTTTGACCGTCCCTCCAGACGGGGAGGTGGAGTCTTAATTGCGGTTAGATCTACCCTCGCGTCGGAGGAGTTACTTTTGGACGATTCCCGTAACTCGGAATTCGTATGTGTAAAGCTGTCTATTTCCGACAGATCAGTTTATATTACGTGCTCCTATATATCGACATCTTCTGAATTCCCAGTATATCAGAATCATCTGTCCGCTATCCAGTCCATCTTGAATAAACTTTCTGACAGGAACCAATTGGTAGTTCTAGGTGATTTTCATATACCTGGCACAATGTGGTCCCCAGAAAAACAATCGAATATCCTTCTCCCTTTAGCACAACATGACTTTATTGACGGCTTGCTCGACTTATCCCTGTCGCAAGTTAATTATATTCCAAATTCTCTTGGTCGGCTTTTGGATCTATGTTTTGTAACAAGTCCTGAAAGTGTGTTTCTGTCCAGGGTAGTACCTCTTACTCAACCTGAAGATCAATATCATCCTACTTTCGAGGTGGAAATCGACTTAGCGACTTAGTCAACAAAGCGAATTCCCTGTTTTCGCAAGGCAAATTTTCGGAGGCTAAACAATTTTATAGCTGGCTTTAATTGGTCCGATCTTTACTCCTGCAACGTAATGGCGGATGCGATTAATATGTTTTATACCGCAATTAAATCATTTTTTTACTCTTGTGTTCCGATGTACTATCCGTCAATCTCAAAACCTCCTTGGTTTAATAAAGAGTTGACACACCTAAGAAATGTAAAGTCCAGACTCTATATGAAATTTAAAAATACCGGTTCTCAGTCCATCCTTTGTAAATATTTAAGCGCTCGGTTAAACTTTACCGTGCTTAATGCTCAGTGCTACAAAAATTATTTAAACCGTTGTAAGTTCCAGTTTGCACAGGATCCGAAACAGTTTTATAATTTCGTTAGCACTAAGGGAAAAACAAGTTCTTACCCTTCCTCGCTATTTTTTGAAAACACTACGGTTACATCGGATCAGGCAATAGCCGATCTATTCGCCAAGTTTTTTCAAACAACATATTCAACTTTACCTCATTCCGAACAGCCATATTCTTATGCGGTATCTAAGTCGAACCTAATATTTTGCCCCACTATAAACGAAAGCTCACTGCTTAACGATCTTCAGCGTGTTAAACCGGTCTATTCGCCAGGTCCCGATGGAATCCCTGGCTGTGTGCTCAGATTCTGTGCGGAAGCCTTGTGCAAGCCTCTACTGAAACTGTTTACCTTATCTTTGGAATCTTCACAATTCCCTCATATATGGAAGGAGTTCTTTGTGATTCCTCTGCACAAAAAAGGTAGCAAACTGGATGCAAGCAATTACAGAGGAATCTCTAAATTGTCGGCTATCCCAAAACTTTTCGAAAATGTTATCACTCCTCATTTGCAGCACCTTTGTAGATCAATCATATCACCGTGTCAACACGGTTTTATGAAACGCAGATCTACAACCACTAACCTCTTGGAGATAACTTCTTTTGTAATACAGTGTTTCAAAAATAATCTTCAAACAGATGTCATCTACACTGATTTTAGTAAAGCATTTGACTCTGTTAATCATTACCTTCTAATAAAAAAACTTGATCTTATAGGTTTCCCTGTTGATCTTCTAAATTGGATTTCAAGCTATCTGAATGGCAGGACACAACAAGTCCTCTTTGAAAATTCGTTATCTTCTATTCTCCGAGTCACATCCGGTGTCCCACAAGGGAGCCATCTTGGTCCGCTTCTTTTTACCTTATTCATTAACGACCTCCCCTTAATAATAAAACATTCGCGTGTACTTATGTACGCAGACGATGTTAAATAATGCCTCCAGCACAAGGACATTTCGAGCCATTTGGACTTACAATCCGATCTAGACCGAATATGGTGCCGTGATAATATATTAGACTTAAATGGCTCCAAGTGTAAAGTTATGACCTTTTGTCGTGCCAACCCAATACGCACGACTTACACTCTAAGTGGGTGCTCTCTGGACAGAATAACACGAGTTGATGATCTTGTTGTTCTTCTGGACCCAAAACTAAAATTTTCTGACCATATTTCGTCTATTGTCAATAAGGCCAGGGGTGTGCTTGGTTTTATAAAAAGGTGGTCTAAGGAAGTTGATGACCTTTACTTGACTAAAACCTTATTTATTTCATTAGTCCGTCCGATTCTCGAGTACGGATCACCTGTTTGGAGTCCACAATACGCAGTCCACTCGGACCGCATTGAATCGGTCCAAAAAAACTTCTTACTTTTTGACTTGCGGCGCCTAAATTGGGATGCAAACCATATATTACCTCTTTATTCCAGTAGATTACTTTTAATTAATTTACCATCCCTAGCTAACCGTAGAACTATGCTTGGAACAGTCTTTATTTGTAAGCTTATTCGTGGAGAGAGTCCCGACTTGATTAGTCGGCTTAACTTCTCGGTTCCAAGTAGATTCACTAGAAACTATATACCCCTTATCTTAAATCATTGTTTATCTAATTATGAGTTGCATGACCCTTACAGAGTTTTATGTTCTGACTATAATAGACTTTATCCTATTATCTGTAATCTTGACTCTCTGCCGCTATTAAAGCAATCGATTTTTCTATTACATAATTAGATCCTACCAACACTAATATTTAACATAGTTATTCCACATTATATTCATTTCCTCGTTCCTATTCTATGTTTTATATCGCGTCTATATCTTCTCGCGAATCGAGCCGTACGATACACGGCAGCGCCCCTCGGTCGGTTGGGCGGGAGGTGTGGCGTGGGACCCGTGCAAAAAAAAAAAAAAATACGTCCATATTGGTTTTATTATCGCCTTATATATTGCACTTTTATTATGTAATTCTAGATTTGAGTGCTTTCAGTGCAGTTAAGTTGTAGAAATTTGTTTTTTATTACATTTCGTTTATTTAGAATGTACTGCTTCCATGTTTGTCTTGAGTCAATAGTTAGTCCAAGGTACTTGGCATATGGGTGTAATAATATTTGATTGTCATTGATTTTAATTGCGAAGTTTTTGGTTTGTCGTTTTGTGTATATTACTTGTTGGGTTTCGTCTTTATTTATCTCTATAACCAGGACGCGCTTGAGGACATTAACACAGTATCGTCTGCGAACTTCGCAATCATTGATCCAGGGGTAGTGGGCGCTGGAATATCGGAGGTATAAATCAGGTATAATATGGGCCCAAGCACACTACCTTGGGGAACACCCGCTGACACTGGCATAATATCTGAGTATTCATTGTCGTATTTAATATAGGAATATCTGTCCGTTATATAGCTTTGAAAGGTGGTATATAGGATATATGGTAGTATATTTCTTTGTTTATGCAGCAGTCCTTTGTGCCATACTTTGTCAAATGCTTTAGCAATGTCCAAGTACACAGTATAGCAAAATTTCTTTTTGTCAAAACCGTTTGTTATTTTGTGAATTACTGGATGGACCTGTTGTACAGTCGAGTTCTGCTTCCGAAAGCCGAATTGGTGAGGAGGTATTACATTTTTTTTCTTTAATGGTTGGCTCGATTCTATTAAATAGGACTTTTTCAAATACTTTTGAGAGGACAGGTAATAAGCTGATTGGTGTTTACGTGCTTACAGTATTGGCGTTTTTGTTAGGTTTTGGAATTGCTTTAATTTGACTTACCTTCCAAGTTTTGCGAAAGTACTGCAATCGAAGGATTCCGTTTGCCTGATTTTGTCTCTAATAAAAGCGGGAGTTTTCTTTAATGTGATCATTTTTATAGATGGTGTCTATTGCGTTGCTGCATATATGATGTCATTTAAATATGCTATTGCAGAGTCCAGTTGGTTTTTCGTCTTTAGATAGATATTTATTTCCATGTTCTGTTCCAAAATGTCTCGAAACATGTTGCAAATTGTTTTGTGGTTAAATCATTGTTGTTTTCTTCAAGCCCACCATGTAATGTTATTAATATTGGGGAATGGTCGGAAGAGAGGTCAAGACATGATTTTATTGTTAGGTTCTCGCATGTTATATTTCTTGTAATGCAGAAGTCAATGAAATCCGGTAATTTATTTGTGTCAGTTGGCCATTGGGTCGGCTCTCCTGTGCTTAGAGTACGGTTTCTATTGTTTCTTATTGCTTCATTTTATTGTTTCTTATTGCTTCATACAGTTGACGTCCCTTTGCAGTGGGAAGTCAGGACCCCCAAGTTATGTGCTTGGCATTATAGTCACCTCCTGCCAAGTACCGATTTACCACTGATTTTAGAAAATTGAGGTATTGGTCTTGTTGGGTCATGCAGCCGCCAAAACTGTGCAGTAGACTAATCACATATTCTTTAATATCATAAGCCAAATTAGTCAGTGGTATCAGTTGCGATGCCCATAGTGCAAACCGCTGTTCTCGCACGCATTTAGCTGTACGGCGCTCATTCCTTGTTTGTTGTTGTTAGCCACCTACGTTAAGCTTGGGCGCTGCATTTCGGCTGCCTGCCCGCCAGTTGCAAATTCTTCGTGTTTCGGAAAAGACCAAACTTACGCATTCCATTGTCGCTATCGTAAAAGAATAACAATTCGCAAAATAAAAACTGTCGTAATAAAAACAAACTTCTTCGCTTTTTTATTATTCGCAACAGCTATTGAAAAAGCTCAATAGCTAAACAGGTCTCTTGTATTATTAAATTTAAGTTTGCCATAAGCTGCAGATATATTTATTGGAGCCGTTGTGTCTGAGCTCTATGCACTATGTCTATGCCTTACCGTCCGGGTGATTAGTAGAGAAAATATTATAGTTAGGTATGTTTATATAGGTTTTCTCAGTTGAGTGTGTCTCAGAAATGAGCATGTCGCCAATTAGCTTTTCATTTAAGAATGTTTTTAGTTCAATTAAATGGCGTGAAAGCCCGCAAACATTCCAGATGGCGATTGTTAGATGTTTATTTTTCAAATTTAGATAAAAAAAGCGTAAAAAAGTTCATCATATTTGTCATTTGGGCTATTAATTGTTTCCTAATTTGTTTAAGTTCGTCAAAATCATTTTGTACATTTTGTATATATCAGGTTCAAAAGTAGGTTGAGTTGTTGAGTTGGGCTTGTGGCTAGTTACTTGGTTTTTATTTAAGACTTCGGCATAGGATATAGCTGTCGTCTTTAAGCTTACTACGTTATTTGTTGTACTTTATTGTGTCGTTTGATGTGTTGTTTTTGTTACAGGTATTCCTTTTTTCCGAAGAGTTGGGTATTTTTGGATTTGTAGTGCTTTGTACACCATACAACCTTTATAGTTTGCAGTGTGGTTTTCACTGCATAGTGCACATTTAATGCTTGTTCAGTCCGATCTTAATAATTAGTTAATAGTACAGGATGATGAGCTGTGTTTTCCAGCGCACTTTCACAAGTAGGGTCTTTGGTGCAGTAATTTTTTGTATGTCCATATTTTTGGGAGTTTTTACATTGAGGACGTTCGCTTTGGTCGCGGTGGCTCAAAGATTACTTTGCAATGAAGTAGGTGCTCAATTTTATAAATGTCCTTATTATTGTCTTTCATTTTGAGTTCAATGGAGAATAGAGGCAATGGTTGTTTGGAGTCGTGGAGCTGGATGTTGTGTAAATTTATAACTTCATGCCCTTGCTAAGCTAGTGCATTGATAATATCGTCTTTGTCTGTAGCATGATGGACGTTACGAAGAATTACCTTAAACACATTGTGATATTCAAATTTGCTGACTGGTGAAATTCAAATTTTCTGTCTATTGTTTAGTTTGGTTATTTATAGGGTCGCTAAGGACTGGCGTAATTTGGGTTGGATAACTTGCATGCATCCATTTAATATTATCTTAATCGACCGACTTTCATAAAATGGGTTTTGGCAATGGAATGCAATGAAACAACTCCTCCTCTATGAATTGAAGTACGCTTTCTACCGTATATTTTTTACTGTCTTAAGGAATGGAAATTTTGAAAGGCGGTTCCCAATGCCACAAAAGTACCTTTATTACCGGATCTACTCCGTGGATATGGACCTAAAAAGTCAACATATGTTGAAAAATTCTTTCAGATATTCCAGTATTACCCATATGTGTCTCTTAATCTGGTTGGGGTGTTTTGTGCACTTACAAATGCTACAAACATTTGTAAAATTCCTAACATCCGATACTAAATTTGGCCAGAAATAAAATCTTCGAAGTTTCTCAATCGTTTTAATTATAAAACAATGTGAAGACTTTGGATCCTCGTGAGCTTCTTTAATGACCTTATTTATTAATATTTCAGGCAACCAAAATTAGCTATTTGATCTGCTGTCGCATGTTCAGCTCGCCGATAAATATGTTTATTAATTATTTTTATATCTACAAGACCATTGGGATTAGCTGCTCATTTCTCTCTTAAGGAATTATAAGCTGACTCTAAATGCACTATTCTGTCTACATATAATCCCAAATTATTCTCCGCCACTTTAACGACTCATGATCAGTTATAATATTGAATGGGTGAACTTCTATAAGCGCACGAAATTTTTGTACAGCGAACACAGCAGCAGTTGTTGTTTTTTTTTTTTTTTTGACATTTGTATAATTTGCAGGACATAAAAGATATTGGTATATCATCCTGATTTTCATTCTACATTAAAACTGCCCTACACCAGTATTACTTGCGTATCAATTTATTATAGAGGGTTTGCTAAAATCAAAATTGCGTAAGAATGCGGCCGTTTTCATTTTAAGTTTAAGCTCTTCAAAAGCCTTTTGAGCTGCCTTGCTCCAATTAAATGATCTCCTAATTTTCCCGTTACTCGTAGAGTAAAAGGTTATACTAGATTCGTTGAAAGGTATATAAAAGGCAGAAGGACGCGTTTCCAACTATATAAGGTATATATATTCTTGACCAGGATCAATAGCTGAGTCGATCTAGCCATGTCCGTCTGTCTGTATGAACGTCGAGATCTTAGGAACTATAAAAGGGATTCAGCATACAGATTCAAGGGACGAAAACGCAGCGAAAGTTTGTTGACCCACAAAACTGCCACGTCCACACTTTTGAAAAATGTGTTGATATTTTTTTAAGTTTTAAATACTATAGTAAATTTCTATTCATTTGCAAAAAAAAATGTTTGCCACGCCCACTCTAACACCCTAAAACCGCCGAAAACTGCCGCGCCCACATTTTTAAACGATTTGTGGATATTTTTTCATAATTTAATTAGTCTTGTAAATTTCTTTCGATTTCGATTCCCCTTTCCCATAAAAATGTTTGCCACGCCCACTCTAACGTCCTTATTTTATTTCACTTCCCAATATCCCCTATCTATAACCAGAAAAATGATGAAATTTCGCGTTCGCATTCACACTAGCTGAGTAACGGGTATCTGATAGTCGGGAAACTCGACTGTATCGACTATTCTCTCTTGTTCTTTAATTTATCAGTAAATGGACTTGCCAGTGCAGCATACTTTTGGATAAACTTGTGATACCATCCTGTCATATCTAAACATCATCGCACGTGTTTCATGAACTTCGGAGTTAAACATTCGGAAATTGTCACTATCTTCTCTGGGTCACATGACCCAAGTATTTTCTTTCTTTTGAGCCAAATTTACCTTTTTCAACATTTATAGTTAAGGTTGCTTTTTCAATTCATTTAATATTACTGAAAGTACTGCTATGTGTCTATCAAAAGTATATGACACGATTAATAAATCGTCGTTGTATATAAAAACTTCATTTCTTAATTGAGGTGATACAATTTTATACATTAATCTTGACATGGTATGAGGCGAGTTTGTTAGTCCAAAGGGCATAACATTGAACTTTTTTGTCTAGCGAGTTTGGGTCAAGTGGTATTTGCCAGAATACTATCTATAACGGGCATCGGATATGCATATTTTACAGCGACTTCATTTAAATTGCGACCGTCAATGCACAACATAACTTTGCCTGGCTTTTCAACCAATACTACTGGCGATGACCACAAACTTTTGGACTCTTTAATAACTCCCAAATCTAACATTCTGTCAATCTCAGCATATATTAAGTTTTCTACTGCTGGTGAAACTGGGTAATGGCGTTGTTTTATTGATTTTACCAAAGAAACTATAATAACAAGATGCGTAACGCCATACGATTTCTTGGCACACGATTTTTTCGGCGTGGCTCTAGAGGTGGCTCCAGGCTCTCTCGAATTTTTTTTCGAGAGAGCGGAGAGCGCTGCAGCGAACATCTCTTTTCTACGCATACAGTGATAGCAGACAACTGTATGTGCGCAAATTAAAATTGTTACTCTTTATTTATTTAAAAAAATAAATTTTGTTTTTTATTATTTAACTTTTATTCGGTGATAAACCTTTTCACTCATACTATTACGAGACACTTTGTTGGTAGCTTAACTTTAGCTTCGAGCTGTTGACGATCTCGTCCCGATTCAGACTGATCTTCTTCTTCTGGACCTCCGGTTGCCATTGTTAAATTTAAATTATCAAAACTATTTATCAAATCTTCCAGATTGTTTTAAATTAAATTGATATTGTAATATTTAATTTTAATGTTGTATTCTCTGTATCTTAATCTTAATTTTTTTTAATTTTATTTAAAGACTTAGTTTTGTTTTTATCTTGTCACGATACTTTCCGTGGGAGTTCTTCCTTCAGTGTAGTTGGGGGAGGGTAAGGGTCTTCTTTCAATTGGTTGGTCTTAATAATTCTTTGTTGGAGTCTTCCTTTAATTGGGTCGTCTTGATTATTATTTATTGGGGTCTTCCTTCAATTTTTTATATAGCCTTTTTTTTTTAAATTTGTTTGAATGTCTTTGGGTTCGTAGTTGAGTTCTGAATTTTTATTATTATTGTGTTCTCGTAATTTGTATTAAGTATTCAGTCCACCTTTTTATATAAAATTCTTAATTGGATTATTGCATAAATTGATTTCCAATTAAGTTTTTCTACGATCACTGTCACAGTAGTTAGATGTCGTTGGATTGTTGTGGATGTTTTAATTTTTCCACTAAAAATATGGATTCTTGGCGGCGCGAGTTCCGTTTTATATTTAACTTATTATCGTTAATATTTATTTAGAACTTTTAAATACGCCGCCCCACGTTGGGCGCCAATTAAAATTGTTACTCTTGACTTATTTAAAAAAATACATTTTATTTTTTATTATTTAACTTTTATTCGGTGATAAACCTTTTCACTTATACTATTACGAGACACTTTGTTGGTAGCTTAACTTTAGCTTCGAGCTGTTGACGATCTCGTTCCGATTCAGACTGATCTTCAAATTCTAAGTCCTAATCCAATCAACCTCGGCCAGAAGCTTTTCTTTTGGAAAATTACCGAACTTTCGATAAAAGCTTTATGCTGAAATTATTCCACTGCATTGTGAAATTCAATTATGCTGATCGATGCAGTTTTTGATCGATGCGCAATAAGTTGGCCGTGGTTTGGTCTCCAAGCGGAAGCTGTGTTTACGTTAAGTTTGGGTTGCTTATGTTAGCGGGTAGCTGAGTGCTGGCAAAGGCAATGACAAAAACAAAGACAAAGGAAATGCCGACGAGATTTAGAATTGAAATTTGTTTATAAACTGTGGAAGGGAGCTATGTTCATGGGTTGGATAACTTGCACACATACGCTCTCAGCGTAAGCAAGCGGACAGAGAGCAATTTTGGCCGTCACCAAAAAAGTGGCTGTATAGTGCCAATCCAATTGGTTGCATACATTGCAATGTATGGCCGTTAGGCATCTTTATATTCTTGTGTCTTTGGTTTTACATATGTTACTTAAAAAAGGTGAGGAATAAGGGAAACTACTTAATAATATTTTCCAAAGTCGTTTCTTGCTGGGTAGTCAGTGGGCGTTTTAGATAATTTTTAGGAGCTGATAACTCTGCTCTTCCAAAAATCAATACCTAAATAGAGATTCTGTGATAATGTGGAAACTACGTAGAAAACAATTGGCTTGGAGTCGCTTTTAAATGGTATATTGGTGATGAATTAAGACACAACATTTTGCGGTTTACATTTTCTTTATTATTTTTCAATTCAGCAGAAAAAAAACACGAACTTACTAATGCACCTGTGTCCATACGGCCTATAATACTTTTGCCTAAAAACTGGACACTGGCATAAGGTCGCATGTCATTTAATTTGCCAACTACGGCAGCTTAAATGTTTTTGTGTTTTGGAGTTTTTGTGTTTGTTCAGGAGGTCCGACGCAGAATTCCGCAGTGGGCCTTGCGATTATTTGGGATGATGGCTGTATTTCGCGTGCGTGTTTTTTTTTTCGATTTCCCACGCAGCTGTCTTTGCACCAAGAGTGCAAGGTGTAAATCCAAATGTAGAAATAGGACGACTAGAGACTCAGATAGCGTGACAATAAAGAGATATAACGGCGGATCGCCGGAGTTTCGATATCAATAAGTATTCAGAACGATCTGACTTAAAAGCTAACATAAAGAAATTTGCCGGCTATGTAAAAGCTTCTGGCCAAACGCTGTGTCAGCAATTTGACCGGAGCTTGCCATTGGACGATCGATGAAGCCGTTTTCCAGTTTACTTAGTTAACTTACATACAAATTTTCAACTTTCGAACTAAGTGTCGCAATTGCGCAATTCAATTTATCAGCTAACTATGCAATGACTCCATAAATTAAATTAAATTTCACTCACATAATCAATGTACTAAATGTTCGGCTCCATAAACTGAACAGTTAGCATTTGACAATGCTTGAAATCAGCAAAACGATTTAGATGAGATCGAAGAAGAAATGAAAAATAAATTTTAAATTTTTAACCAAAACTCAACGCATTAAAATTCCCTTGCTTAGCTCTTATATTTTTCTTGAATTTATCATATAGTACTTCAATTTGTGGACAATTGGTCATTGTATTGGATTTTGTAACTAATTAACTGATTTCATCAGATGTTTGTGATAAAAAATCAAATTTTTTTGACAAGAGCTTATTAATTTTTAAATTAAAAATTAACAGCTCTTCGTCAATCAGCAAACAAATTAAAGTTAAAAGCTGCAATTTTTCGGGCCCCTTAAGTTGGGCGCCAAAATAAAACTAATAACAATATTATTCTGTAGGATTATTCTGTTGTGAAGCGGTTGTTAAATATAGTTGCAGCTTGCACGAGTTACAATCCTGTGGCCGAGGGAGGAAAGCTTTCAAAAAAAAAAAAAAAAACAACTGAGCAGCTTGGGGTATGAAATGAGAATGATCCACTTTATTACAAAAGATGTATGCTTCTCCCAAATGCGTCTTCGTCCGAGTTCGTATTGGCGATCTTCGTTGAAGTTTTGCTCGGCTCTCAGTTATTTGTTGTTGGGTCGGTGTTGTGTCTCTTTGCACTGGTCGGTCAGAGATAGAGGGCATGTTAACTCATGCGCTAATTAATCGGTAGTATGGGGGTGTTTGCGGAACAACTCTATTTGATTCATTAATCTTTTAATTCTATTTAAATTCCGCGTGCAATATTCCTACTTTTAATCAGTACAATATAAACGAAAGACGAAGAATAATTAATTAATTAATTAATTAATCATTTAATTATACTAGTTTATTTTGGTCACTTGGAACTGCGCTGCTATTGCTGCTGCATCTGGTGCTTTAATTTTCTGTGTTGATGTTGTGGCAATAGCGAATGCCCACCCTACCATAGATGACCTGAGTCCGCAAAACCTATTCCTCGATCGGTGATCCTAAATAAAAGTCTATGATTTTTATATTATCCTCCTTTTCTCCCAAATGTCTTCAACAAAATAAGGGTATTTATCAATTCATAATTGAAGTCAATTTTTCCATTATTTTAATCTTAACCATTCTAATATCTTAAAAGAAAGAAAAAATAGATAATAAAAATGATAAAATATATATTAGGGTATTAAATATACATAGATATTTTTCTGTTAGTTATATTTAACTGTATAGATCATTGAGTGTTTTCTGCCCTTTCCCACTTCAATCATAAAGAAAATCAAGCGTCTAAGATAAGAATATGCATCTGCTCACTTACTCAGTTTGTTCATCGTTGAAGGCGCTCTCAGCCGACTTTGTTAAAACCTAAACAAAACCTTAATTTTATTAAATTGGCATCTATTTTCCACTCCAATAAACATAATAAAGATATTATTTCTTTGAATATCTCACCAGCCAAGCACGTATCAACTCATATACCACTAAGCAATAAATAATTGCTTAACGCTAAAGAAAAATGTCGCACCAAATTAACAATACAAAACAAGAGGGAATGCTATAGTCGAGTTCCCTAACTATCACCCGTTACTAAGCTAGTGTGAATGTGAACGCGAAATTTCATAAATTGTCTGGGTACCATCGGCTGCGTCGTGCTCGCATAGGTGACGCACACGTCATCGGCAAATGTGTCCAACATTGATTTCCCGTAAAGGCTTACATCCGGCTGCGGCATGTCGTGGCTATACAGTCAGTAGAGCAGGGAGGAGGGCACTACCTTGTAGAACACCAGCTGCCACATTGTGCTCGGTGGAAATTGCTGAATGAAAGCGCACAGCGAACCTCGTTCCTTCCAGGTACGATTTTAGCAACCCAAAATATGGCGTCTGCTTGATTTTAAGTTGAAGTCCAATGTGCCACACTCGATCAAACGGTTCTTGAATGTCCAAGAAGAGGCTGTTACAATATTCCTTACTGTCGTAGACAGTCAGAATTTGCTCGACGACCCGATGGAGCTGATCGACAGTATTGTGGCCAGCACGAAAACCGAACTGGTGCTCAGGGGTAATCCCATGGGCTTCCATAATCCTTACAATCCGGACAGCAATCAGTCTCTCAAACACCTTCGAAATTGAAGGGAGGAGACTGATCGCCCGGTAGAAGGCGGGCTCCCTTTCTGGCTTGCCAGGTTTGAGGGATTTGATCTGCCGCGGGCTGCCGTGATATGCTGGGAGATGCCAATCTAGCTGCTAACTTGATATTGTTGGTGAGCAGTTCGATAGCATCATCAACGTCCTGTCCAGAGTTTAAGGCAGTTGTTGAGGGGCAGTGTGGACTCCAGTTGCGATTGGAATACCTCCAGGTTATTACGCCTGGTGATAAGCCGCTCCATCTTAGGGTAGGATATTGCCCCCGCATCCAGCATAATTACAAGAGGCAGGTGGTCGGAGCTAAGCTCAACAACCGCACTTATGTTAGCGTAGATGCCCAGCACACCCTTTGTCAGTGCAAAATCGATGTACCCTGGTGAGCCTCTACTGCCGTACGGGTATCTTGTTGGTCCTCCTGTTGCCTCTTTGGTTGCTCCTTCCCACACCCCAGAGCCAGTGGGACGCGTTCCAATCGCCTGCAACAATGAACTTCGTCTGGAACTCTTCCAAAATGTCCTTAAACTCGTCCGTAGTCCATGCAAATCTCGGTGGGCAGTAGACCGCTCCAAAGCTTATAGGACCAAGTGCCGTTTCAATAACCGCCGGCGCAAGTTGCACCTTGGTAGTGGCTATTGGTGTCAGCGGGAAGTGGGCAAGGCTAGATTTGATTAAGATAGCTGCCCCTCCTTTGGCGTTGCCACCACTCGGATCATTGGCAGTGTAAGCTACAAAGCCGAATAGCTTAGGCGTCTCTGCCCCCTTGCAGTGTGTCTCGCTGATCAGTAACACATCGATTTCGTGACGTCGCACGAAACACTACTTCAGGCAACTTCGTGGATACGCCGTCGGCGTTCCACACTAGGATGCGCAGCGGCATCATTGTGGCGCTTGACGCGCTTGGAGAGCAGTGAGCAGATTGATAATCTGCCCCTGCTGCTGTGACTGTTGTTGCTGTTGCTTCATCATCATCATCATCATTAATTCCATCTGCTTCTCTTGGATCGAGCGCAATAAATTAATGTTTTCATTTAGCGTCTGCAGGATGGCTTCAATGCTGCTGCTAGCATCCAACGAGCGCTGAAGTGTACCCCTAGGCGCCCTTGTCCGGCTGCGGCTCCTTTGACGACTGGGACTTCGATCTTTGGGCTGTTGCTGTTGCTTCTGTTGTTGGTGCGTCAGGCTCAGTGGTTGCTTGTGGTGAACGGACCCTCTAGCCACATCTGCATAAGATATTCCGCCTCGAGAAGAGGGGATCTCCTTACCTCCAGCTAAGCCCCGTGAAGTTGGTCGCTCGCTTACCTCGGTTCTTCCAGTCTCCACTTCCAGACTCCACTTCCACTCCACTCCACTTCCAAACTCCACTTCTGGGTCTGGATCGCTGCAGGAACGCTTGTAGCTTGCTGCAACCTTTATAGTTTGCAGGATGCTGACCGCCACAGTTGTAGCAAGTGCACAGCTCGATGCGTGGCCTAGTACAGTCCTTGGCTGGGTGTTCGCCGGCATATTTCACACAAATGTGGGCCTTACGGCATTATTTGGCTGTGGGGCCACACTGCTGACAACGACGGCACTGGACAAAAGCGTTACGCTTGCGGAGAGGCTCAATAAGTACTCTTATATGACATAGTGCCTTTACCGCCAGGATCTCCTTATTGTTTGCCGCAGCAGCAATATTTAGGAAGAACATGTTGACTGTTGACGCTTTTGAGGTACCTGGTTCGTTTCGTCTTAGCGGTGTATGTATATCGAGAACCTTGTGCCCGATCTTTTCCAGCTCATCCTTGATTTGGTGATGTAGCGTACTGTGGTGCAGGCCTTTCACGCATACCCTGTAAGGCCTGTCCTCTTTAAGCTGGTAACAGTGGAACTCATACTCTTCGCTCTCGAGCCAGTTCACTATGGTGCGAAATGTATTAGCGTCAGCCGCGTAAAGCCTTAGGACACCGCTCATTGACGCCCTAGCCTCAACCTTTTCTAGGTCCACTATACTTTCGATGCTCTGCATCATCAGGCATACGTCGTCCACTCCCTCCATTATTAGAGGAGGTGGTTTGGACTGCGCCTTGTTGAGTGAGCTAGTGGTACCAGCGGAGGCTGCATCCCGCTTAGCCGCAGCAATAGCAGCTTGATGAGTGGTACTGGGCTGGTCATACAGATCGCCAATTTCATTGCCTACTTGTTTGTCGGCTGTGAGATGCGCAAGTAAACCAAATCGGTTTGAGTTGCCGCCATATCTAGGTTCTGTAGACGAAGGGTTTTCCCCTTGTTTGCCGATGCTTGATTTGGATTTTGTCCTTTCAGTCTCCGGAGAAGCACGAGACTTTCGCTTTATTTTTTGAAAGCGCTGCGGGGCAGCACATTGGGGGCTTGAGAGAAACGCAGTATCCAATGATTCATCAGCCGCAGCGGTTTCATTTAAAGTTTGTTTTTTTTTTTGTTTTAGTTTCACTATTATTTCACTGTTAGTGACTTGGGGGGTCACAATTTGCGATATGTGCCAGTATTCTGGACTTGTCCATAAGTTTATTACCGCGAAAATTAATTTCACTTTATCCACTTTGTCAGGTGCGTATTGTTAGACACGAACCATTCAATACGAATTGTTATTCTTAATAGACTTATCATTAACAAAATAAATAAAGTCACTCTGGCCAATACAAATTTAATAAACAGCCTAAAATATGAAGGAGACGCTCAAAGGGATACTAGCACCACATTAATGTTTCAAATTCAAATGCTTAAAGAAGAAATTCTTAATCTCAATCAGGTCATACAGTGGGCAGAAGCAGACATTAGCAACCCCCAAATACTAGGAGATCAATGAAGCTAAAAGAATATTAGGTCAGAATCAATTGCCTTACACAAACTTTAAGGAAGCCATGCATATAGCAGAAGTAAACATAGCAAGTAACGGACCAATGCATTGTGGAATTCGAATTTTTTGACATAAAGTCTAAAAATTGAGATACAGACTTGAAACTTTGTACATTTTGTTGTTAAATCACAAATAGTTTGCGCACAAAATTTTTGAGTCTGTGCGACCACGCCCTCTCTTGCCTCCCATATTAAATACTGGTATGACTCAGGAGTCAACGAAATATTATTATTATTTTTTTTTTTTTTTTAAAGTCGTGTATATTGTTGTTTTAAAAATAATCGCCCTCTTCTTCTTCTAGTTCTACATTATAAATTTCCGAATCTGAACTCGAATGAGAATCAGAATGTGAATCCAATATTTTGTCTCATGGATCAGGTTTAAAATTAGACTGTATTTCCAAAAGACTTATTACTGCCTTCGGAAGTGGTTTTTCCTATTTTTTCTCTCTCTTTCTTTTAAACTAAATGTTGATAATAGTGGGTCCGAGTAATCAATCGCTCTGTTGAAAATATCACTCATCGTATTGATCCGACTATTTTTCCTTGCATGTGATAGTCGGTCCCTTTTGTAAAGCTTATTCCGGGCTTCACTCGCATTTTCAGTTTCCTTTTTAATCTTTCTCCTGCATTTTGGTAAGATAAGTTTTGGCGTCCCATTTGCTTGGTTGTCTTGGAGTTTTCAAAATCACTAACAAGAATTCTTATCTTAGACGCCATCCACTTGGTATGTTTGGAAAAAAAATCGGTCTAGTTATCTGTTACACTCGGGCAGTTTTTTTAAATAAATAATTCAAAATTTACTATTTTTTTGTCAATCTCTTCTGTCTTTTTCGATTCCTGATTATTGTTGTTGATTGCGGAATAAACGTAATCTGAAACATAACTTATTTGCCTATTGTTACGCCTCCAAATGTCCAGGAGGTCGCTATGTCTGAACTCAAAATTGCCTATATAAAATCAAATTTTTAAGAAAACGAGCAAAAATGGGCAAAAGATATTACTTTACCGTCAAAGACAATAGTTAAAGGTACAAACTGACGTTTTTAACTTTTGTCAGAAATTGTCAGAAAATTAGTTTTACTCCACGAAACACAGGAGACACGTTAGAATTTTCTGTTAAAATACACATAAATTGGACGTTACACAACACAAAAACAGTACAACTACACATATATTACCTACATACATTAAAAACATCATACCTTGACATATATTTTCCATATTTTACTATAATTTATGGATGCGTATTAACGATCGTACCACGTCCAAAACTAATCAAATAATTTGGCGGGAATTGCATTCTCTCAATCAGCTGTTTAACACTTCACCTTTAAAAGCCCATAAAACGATTTAGTGAAGCTTTCGGTCAATTTTGTTTTTGGTTTTTAATTATATGATTAATTTTCTATTAGAAAATAATTGCTAAAGGACGATATATTGACATAAAAATTTAGACTTTATGTTAATGTTAATCTATATTGTAAAAATCCCTGTAACCGATACCAAGCTATGCAAAGAAATTCTAATTAAACCAATAAAAATTGGTCAATATGTCAACAAAAAAGAAACCGAAAATGTAATTCGATGTTGTTGGGTCATGCAGCCGCCAAAACTGTACAGTAGACTAATCATATTCTTTAATATTATAAGTCAAAGTAATCAGTGGTAGCAGTTGCGATGCCCATAGTGCAAACCGCTGCTCTCGCACGCATTTATCTGTACGGTGCTCATTCCTTGTTTGTTGTTGTTAGCCACCTACGTTAAGCTTGGGCGCTGCATTTCGGCTGCCTGCCCGCCAGTTGCCAATTCTTCGTGTTTCGGAAAAGACTAAACTTACGCATTCGATTATCGCTATCGTAACAATTCGCAAAATAAAACTGTCGTTATAAAAGCAAACTTTCTTCGGTTTTTTGTTATTCGCAACAGCTATTGAAAAGGCTCAATAGCTAAACATTTGGTGACCCCGACGTGATAGTGTTAATTTGCATACATTAATTAATGCACTTATCCCGTTAATAAATAAATATAAATACATTAAATCGCAATCGGTTGGACAAGTGAGTGGAGATTTCGGTGATAGTGGCTGTGTTTAAGCGAGCTAGCATTGCATATATACATACATTGCTACATATATCGTTGCGTGCATTGACCCCGCTTGCATTTTCGGCATCTATTTTGTGCTCATCTTCCCGCTGAACCGAATCAAAGGCGATTTGTTGCTATGCCCGCTGAAGGTGAAAAAAACAGGGTGACCTTTTTAAAGCGCAAAGCCAATGCGCTGTTCAGCAGGTTGCAGAGGCTACAAACGTCGCTGTCTAATGAGGCGCTTAGCGGATACGACGAACCCACTCTTACGGTGAGGCTGGAGCAGATTGATGAGCTGCAAAGTGCCTTCAATGAACAGAACTGCAGGAATTGGATTTCGACGAAATTGGCAGTGAAATGAGCGAGTCTTTTGTGCAATGTGCATTTCGCGCCGCACTCAACGCTTGCGGAAGGTGTTGTGCCACACCAGTGTAGTGGTCCTCAAACGCAGCCGAGGCCGATGCCGTTGCCGCCTGTGCAGCTGCCAACGTTTGGCGGAGGCTACGCAAACTGGGCGGATTTTTACTCCGTGTTCACGAGCATAATCGACAGCCATCCGGACCTCTCCAACATTGAGAAATTTCAACATCTGCGGTCATGTTTGAGGGATTCAGCGCTGGATACTATCCGACCATTGGAGATTTCAAACAGCAATTACGAAGCAATTTCGCGCGTTGAAGGGTTTGGGCACCACTGAGCAAATCGCTGGCTGCATCATAGTTCAAGTGCTGCTGCAAAAGCTGGATGCGGCGAGCCAAGCTAAGTGGGAGGAGCGCTTGGAGGATCCGATCATTGCCAACCTTATTCCGTCGTGGGAATCGATGGCTGCATTCCTGGAACAGCGATGTAGGACTTTGGAGGCCGTGGATTGCGCCATGGCAACCTATGCGCCAGGCGTTCAGGTGGACAGAAATCGTTCGACGCTAGTTGCTACCACCCAAAATTCTCTTGGTTGCATGCTGTGCCATAGTGCAGAGCATGCCATATATCATTGCCAGCAATTTAGAGACTTAGCGCCAGTAGATCGTCTGCGCGAGGCAAAGAGACTAGCACTATGCCTTAATTGCCTAAAGGCAGGTCATCAGCTACGGCAATGCAGCTCGAGCCGCTGCCGCACCTGTGGAATCAGGCATCATACGCTGCTCCATCTGGATGGTCGGCCTTCCTCGCAGCCACGTGTTCCGGTGTCTTCAAGCTCCCACACTGAGCCTTCTGCCCCGCTTGCGAATTCATCTACTCTAATTGCCCAGGATCTCGGTAGTGACCCTGTGCTGCTAGCCACTGCAACCGTTCTAGTGCAGAATCGATCGGGACTGTTCGTTCCTTGCAGGGCCTTGTTAGATTCTGGCTCTCAACTGCACTTGGTCACCTCTCGGTTTGCAAATCAATTGCAACTTAAGAGGTCGAGGTCGTCCGGCTCCGTCACTGGAATCGGGCATTCCAATTTCGCGACTGATGGATTCTCGGTAGGAATTGCGATTCGGTCTGTCACTTCGGACTTCTCAACGAACATAACAGCAGTTATCGCTCCCAATATCACGGATCGCCAGCCAAGTTCTAATGTAGACATTGGGGACTGGAAGATCCCAGAAAACCTGCAGCTCGCCGACCCGGATTTTCATAAAGCTCAGCGTGTTGACATGTTAATAGGAGCTAGCCTGTTTTATGAGCTGCTATGCGTAGGGCAGATAAAGTTGTTGCCAGGACTGCCCCTGCTTCAAAAAACTCGTCTGGGCTGGGTTGTGTCTGGAGGCTGCGCGCGCCCTTGCGGTTACTACGTTAAGCTTGGGCGCTGCATTTCGGCTGCCTGCCCGCCAGTTGCCAATTCTTCGTGTTTCGGAAAAGACTAAACTTACGCATTCGATTATCGCTATCGTAACAATTCGCAAAATAAAACTGTCGTTATACAAGCAAACTTTCTTCGGTTTTTTGTTATTAGCAACAGCCATTGAAAAGGCTCAATAGCTAAACAGATGTAAAGATAAAATATTCGCAAAAACTACAAAATGTAATACTTATAATAAGATAACGATTTGTAAACATAAACACATGATAGGCATTAGTAATTCATCTTGCCTCTCAAATCTCCTAAAAAGTCGCCCTGCCACCTGAATTAGAATTAACAACCAACACATCCCCACAATTGATGAAATCGCACCCGGAGTTATCTTACTCAACAAATTCAGCGGCAAGATCTCAGTCAACGGAACAACGTCAACACTTAATGGGTCATTTGTCATTAACTTCAGCAATACCACCATAGAAATTGATGAACAAGCCTTTACGAACAAGTACACCGTACACCTTCAACCTATGCCGGCAATCCTCCAAACCGAGATGACAATTAAAAACCTAGAAGAAAAACTATCACTAGAATTCGTCCAGGAACTTAATGTCAATAATACTAAAACCTTGGAGCTGGTAAAAACAACCACCCACACAGCCGATATACTGATGGGCTGCGTCCTAATCACCGGAATCGTCGTAATAACGATCCGCATATTGATTAAGGTTACAAAGGTTAAAAAATCAACCAAACCACCGATGACAAACCGAGCAACGACCGCAACACTCGATTTTAAGGGCGGATGGTTTAGCACCAAAAGAATTCGCAACAACAATCTGTGAAGGCTTACACGCGCATCCAGCCGTGCACCTGCAGTAGCCAATAAATGCAAGATCAGTGTCTGGGGCGCTTCCGTGGGAGCGACGATGGCAGAGTCAGCAACGGAGTTGGCACTGACGCCAGCAGAAGCAGCGACGGTGCTGGGGGGTATAAATACCACCCAATTTTTTACTTTAAATTTAGTTCCGATTTAGCCGAAATAACGACTTAGCGTTGACGCGTCTTCCCTTAAACAAATTGATTTACATATGCCATGATCCGTAGGAGTTTATTAACTGATGAACATTTTTCAACAAGCTCATTAAAGACATTCGGTTGGTTTGCTGTGTCAGAACATACTGTACTGTATACTGAACATACAATTGTAACTCTGATGAAAGTTCAACCTGATGCGACTCCTTTGGACTATTGTAAAGTGTTAATTTATTTAAGGTATCTTGTGGTTTAGTTTGCTCTGTTCGAGGTTCTTTATTTGAATGTTCAAAGTATGCTGAAGTTGGGTTCAGCTAACCCGCACATACATTGTATTCTTACTTACATTTATTCATATACATATGTATGCAGAAGGCATGCAAATGTTATGTGTAGCTTGACCACTTGAGCTGCAAAGTGCATGCTCAGCATTCCCACGCTCCGCGATCGGCTTGTGTATTACTTGGGCACTGGAATGCTTATGTAGTTCTTGGCGGTCTTTTGGGTATTTGCATATTTATATTTATTATGACAAAGTGTCACAATGTATTGACGCTAATTTATACCCAATCATTTATTGTATTGGTAGGGTAGATTGCTACAATATGCTTTACTATGAAGTAAGAAATCGGGTCCATTCTCCCAAAGAGTGCACGTTACACCCTCGATATCTGTTCCACGTGATACTAAATCGGATGGATTCTCTTCTATGGGCACATGTCAGTTCTTTGATTTCCGAAACTCTGATCCCTTCTTAACCAGTATAATGTGACTTGTGCCTCCGACCAGAAGTTAATGCTTTCCAACAAAAGGAAAGAGAGATACTTGAGCTCGAGCCTGGGAATTGAATTTGTTTTAAGCGGTGAAACATTCGACTTTGCAGTTAGCAGTCTTGACAACCTATTTGTCACAGCAACGGTGCGAATATACATGCAACAACCATGAGCTCGATGTATCATCAAATCCGTGGATTTGCCATAGGCAGACATATCGAGGAATGGATATCTTGTCAATTGCTTATAAATTCTGCTTAAATTCGTTCCAGCTGGTATGAAAATTCATGAAACCGATTCGTCCCAATCAAATTTTTGTTGCCACAGTTCCTCAAGCAAGATTTTTGCCCTTGTAATCAACGTACACAACAATACCAAAGGATCAAACAAACGAGCTTTGGCGGACAAAATGTTGGGTTAAGTTGGTGATAAGGACTGAAACGAATCCCCCAAACTATAAAGATCATACTGAGGGTTCCAACTCATCTCAAGAACTTTTACGGACTCAAAAGTGTTAAATATAAAAGATTTTTCTGATCCCTGACTGCTCATTAAACTTGGGTGATTTGTTGCCCATTTGGAAACCCCTAACTCCAAAACTTTCGACACTTCTCTGCGAATTACCTCCATACTGTTCGCTCCTGTAAGCATATCGTCGACATAAAAGTCGCCCAAGGTTCAGATACTCTCTCATAAATTCTTGATATGTGTCGTTTAACTCGCTTTTATTTGCAAGCTTGCGTTCCAATGCAAGAAGGAGGCAACTTCACCATTTAGCGACCAGACGAAATCCTGTGCACGGTTTTCTCAAGGTGCTGCTCGCAAACAATTTGGTCAGCTGTATTAACAGCTGCATACCTGAGAGTTATTTTATACGCGTTGAATGTTCTTTCCCGAAACAATCCATCCGTTTTCCAAAACGTTTTCTGGAGTGAAGGATGATCAGGACCCAATTTTATTTGGCCTACGCCTAAAAGTTCGAAAAAGAATTCTGCGTCAATTAGTAAATTTACTTTTGCGGGCTTAATTCTCCATTGGGCAAAACTGACTTTATGATCAGGTTGATTTGATAAAATTCAGCTAAGCACCCAAAAATCCCTACCGAAACTTTGAGCATTAGTACTACCGAGTCGTTCTTTACTCAAATATGATTCTTCCCTGTGTAAACACAGACGCTGTGCTAAGTCCTCTGCCATAAAATTGATTTGAGATCCTGAATCAAACAGAGCTCGTGCTTATTGAAATTGTCCAAACCTATCTCGTACCTTAATAGTGACCAATCACTTGGTCACTACTTACTACGTGACAAGAATCCGCTTGATTATTATAATCGAATGATACTGAAGTTGCCTGTGCTTGTGCTCCAGGAACCGATTCTGATGATGTTGGTTGTTGCTCCACCCCGTATATGTGAAGAAGTGTATTAGAGGCTTAGAGCAAACTCGACACTTTGTTGCTTTGCACTTCTTAACTAGATGATGTGTTTAGTGATGTTTGGTGAAATCGAACCGTTGAATAACTGAAAGAGCCTTGAAAGGTTGGCAACTGCCTAAACTATGATTTGTTGCTGAGCTATATCGACATATTTGTTCAGGTCTGCGATCAGATTGTGTACATGAGAAGGACGATTTGGAATATTCCCTATTGGAAAATAGGTTAGGCTTCTCTTTACTTTTGGTTGATTCATCGGTAGCTTAATAATGGTATCTCGCTTTCAATTGAATTGCACAATCAGACAATAACGGTAAGGTGTTATAATCCAGCTGTTCCTCAAATCTGGAATTTGTAGTGTGATCTACCTCAAAAATTGCTATGTGAATAAATATTGGGCTATATTTTTTTTCTTTTCACTACCCAATGACTGTAACGATACTTACAGAGGCAATATTTCATCGATAAGACCCCTCAAACCTGATGGAGAGATACTTGTGTGAGGTCAAACAATTGAGATATTGTGATGAAAAAGATCAAGCATTTGTTGTCGTACACATTTATTAGACTTGCCCATGCCTTTTCATAATTCAAATCCAATCCATGTAAGAGATGGGTCATTATACACTAAGCTCTCAAAAATACTTATGAAATTCTTAAAGTCGGAATGTTTTACACTAAATTTGGTAAATTTAATTTTTGGTAAATGGGGTGAATGACGAAAACCACTGGTTTCCCCTTGACTAAGACTTTGAGGCTCAACTCCTCTCATTGCGGCCCGATAGAATGCCTTTGTTATTATGCAATTTAGCACGTCGATGTCGGCCTGGATATCCATGAATTTTACGCAATATGTTTCGAGAAGTTGCATTCGGTATTCCAGTTCAAACCTATCGAACGAAATTGTAGTTCCTTCTCTTTTTCCATTTTAATTTAATTTTAATTTAAAAATAATTCAAATAATAATAAATGTCCCACACCAGGGTTGAATAAATCACACTCGTAAATGTTCATGTACTTTTATGCGCACTTAAAGATTTTAAGTCGAAGCCCAAATGTTAAAACTTAGATAATTTATAACTTAAAGTTCAAACAATACATTTTATTGGGTTATAAAAGGGTTAAATGTGCACAGAACGTCAACAAAATTCTCACGAAAAATTATGTAATTTCGCGATCTCACTTTAGAGTCGGGGAACTATTATAGTATTCTCTATGGTTATACCCGTTAGTCGTAGAGTAAAAGCCTATACTAAATTGGTTGAAAAGTATGTAACAGGCAGAACAAGCGTTTTCGACCATATAAAGTATATATATTCTTCATCAGGCTTTAATAACAAGCGTTGAAAAATTTAATTATCAATAAAATAATATTTGATTGTGTTGAAAGTTACCTGAAATCCTTGCTGCGATGTTACTTGATACTTCTCCCATTTAGCCATTACATCGCATACTTTTTCTTCCGATGAAAGACTTCTTTCAGAGTTTCCTATTACTTCATAGATTGAATATCCCTTTGCATTATCTTGCAATCCGATCTTTTTCTTTATTATCTCTAATACGTCGTTTGCTGTAGAGCTCGGTTGAAATTCTATTGAGTAATATTGCCCATCCATAAAATAGAATTTCGAGTAACATGGTCTACGATTTGTAGTACATAAAATTTCCTCTCTGCTTGGTGTCCACTGACGACACCTTGTCCCTTGGGTTCTGAAAAAACACTTTATCCAATATTACGATATTATTTTTTTATTTATTTTATTTAGGGATATATATTTTTTACGGCCACACCATCAGCTCAACTGACCGAGGTTGGCTGCCGTGTATCGTACGGCTCGATTCGCGATCGTAACAAGATATACGCGATATAGGAAAACAGTAAGGGCAAGGAAAATATATAAAAATATGTGGGATAAAATCTTGTGCTAAGAAGTTGGAAGACTACTTTCCAAAGGGCGGAAGAGATTCATAATGTGGACGCCGAAAAATGAATATATGCACTCAGTTCTTTTAATAATTTCACAATCTCTTTATTCGACTTGTCCCTTCAACTACACGCCCCCGAATCCCGCGTCTGGCATATTCCACTTTCCTTATGCTCTCTCAAGTGTGTATGCGTTTGTGAGTGAGCTAGGTATACATTCTTATCTCTTAATGCTAGCTTATAAGTAAGAGCGAGATAACAATAATATTCTTATTCCTAACGGTGATATGATCGTATGCTACTACATGGTACAGTGGGCCTTATGAGTGTTCATCCTACCACAATAATTTAAAATAATATAATAAAGGGTATTCAGTCAGATCTTAATACCAAAGACACTAGAATAACAAGATGCGAAACGCCATACAATTTTTTTTCGGCTGGCTCTAGAGGTGGCTCCAGGCTTTCTCGAATTTTTGTTCAAGAGCGAGAGAGCGGAGAACTCTACGGCCAGCATCACTTTTCTACGCATACAGTGACAGCCGACTACTGTATGTGTGCACACGTATGCATTGTAAATTTGACAAAATATGCCCTTTATTTGGAGTCTAAAAAGACTATATTATTTTTGATCAATTGGCACCATGTAAAAATCTCTCTATAGTTCCTAATATCGCGACGGTCATATACGATATATGTCTGTACGGACAGACAGACGGACAGGCAGACGGACGGACAGACAGACAGAAGGACATGGCCAGATCGACTGGGTAATTGATCCTGATCAAGAATGGTTATAATTTC